>NC_048218.1:142452967-142504229 GCF_002007445.2 Ailuropoda melanoleuca | reverse complement strand
CCTCTCCCACTCCCCCTGCTTGTGTTCCCTCTCTCGCTGGCTGTCTCTATCTCTGTCAAATAAATAAATAAAATCTTAAAAAAAAAAAAAAAGAATGTGGTGCTTTTATAAAAAAAAAAAAAGAATTCTAAAGGAGAACACAGGCAGTAATCTCTTCGGTCATAGCAGCTTCTTGCTAGACACAGGCCAGGAAATAAAGGCAAAGATGAACCATTGGGACTTCATCAAGATAAAAAGCTTTTGACAGTAAAGGAACCAGTCGACAAAAACCAAAAGACACGGACAAGAATGGGAGAAGATATTTGCAAATGTCTTATCAGATAAAGGGCTAGTATCCGAAATCTACAAAGAACTTACCAAACTCAACACCCCGAAAAATAAAAAATCCAGTCAAGAAATGGGCAGAAGACATGAGCAGACATGTCTCCAAAGACATACAAATGGCCAACAGATGCATGAAAAAATGCCCAACATCACTGGACATCAGGGAAATACAATCAAAACCACAATGAGGTACAATCTCACACCAGTCAGAATGGCTAACATTAACAAGTCAACATCAACAGATGTTGATGAAGAGGTGGAGAAAGGGGAACCCTCTTACACTGTTGGTGGGAATGCAAACTGGTGCAGCCACTCTGGAAAACAGTATGGAGGTTCCTCAGAAAGTTGAAAATAGAACTACCCTATGCTCCAGCAATTGCACTACTAGGTATTTATCTGAAGGGACACTTGCCACCAATGTTTATAGCAGCAGTGATCTGAAGGGACGCTTGCCACCAATGTTTATAGCAGCAATGTCCACAATAGCCAAAATATGGAAATAGCCCAGATGTCCATTGACAGATGAATGGGTAAAGAAGATGTGGTATATATATTTATATACATATATGTATGCATATAGATATGGAATATATTGGGGAAAATATATATGAATATTACTCACCCATCACAAAAATATTAAATCTTGCCATTTGCAACCATGTGGATGGACCTAGAAGGTATTATCCTAGGCAAAATAAGTCAATCAGAGAACTACATATCATATGATCTCACTCATATGTGGAATTTAAGAAACAAAACAGGATCATAGGGGAAGGGAGGGAAAAATAAAACAAGATGAAATCAGAGAAGGAGACAAAAGGTAAGAGACTCTTAATCATAGGAAACAAACTTAAGGTTGCTGGAGGGGAGGGTAGTGGGGGAAGGGGCAACTGGGTGATGGGCATTAAGAAGGGCACTTGAAGTAATGAGCACTGGGTATTGTACGCAACTGATGAATCATTAAATTCTACCTCTGAAACCAATAATACATATATGTTAATTAAATTAAATTTAAATTTTAAAAAATGTACTTGGTCTGATGTTGCTGTCTTTGAAGATGGAGGAGAAGGGCCAGAAGCTAAGGAATGTGGCAAATCTCCAGAAGCAGGAAAAGGCAAGGAAACAGGTTTTCCCCTGAGTGCCCAGAAGGCCAACACCTTTAGTTTATTCCAATGAGACCCATTTTGTATTTCTAAGCTTCATAATTGAAAGGTAATAATTTTTACTATTTTAAACTGACAAGTTTGTGGTCATTTGTTACAGCAGCAATTGGTACTAATACACTCCTAACAGTGTTTGTGTAGACCTTTTCTTTTGCCCAGAAGTTTCTCCAGAAAGGAGAGAAAATAATCGTGACTTCTTGAAGTCTGCGAACCACGCAGGGCGTCTTACCATTCAGTTTGCAGACTTTTCTTTAACCTCCTGTTTTGTATGGCATTGCACCCTCCTTGGCTCCCAGGGTGTTTGCAGACAACCCTGTTGTCAGTCCACCCTGTAGAAGTAATTAGTACTTGCTCTCCTGAGCCTTTTTAGGGTTCTATGTTATAAATCAGTTTGCTTGCTGTGGCCTTTCCTCACCCCATCTTACTTTGGGAAGCTTTATTTGCTTTGTGATATCAAATCACTTATTATTCATGAATTCACTATCTATCATCTAAAATTGCATTGACATTTCTAACCTGCTGTCACTCTCCTCCTAGGTGCACAGATTATAATGTTTTTACATTTCATACCCATTTTACTAAGATTTCAGAAAGGAACAGAAGCAAACAAGTCATTCAATTCATATGCTTAACTGAAGTTCTTTTTATCTCTCTCTTGTATTTTATAGGTTAGAAAACAGAAAATGAGTAGCTAAACAATTTATGAGATTTTTAAATCCAGTCCTGACTGACTTCCAAGTCCATGTTCACATGAACTTATGACCCAAAGCTATTGGGGTCTGGAAAGCAATCGCAGTTGAGCTTCCCATATTGGCCAGTAGCAGCTCCTTGGCTTCCTTACAGGAGAGGATGCTGCACAATGATACCTTGACTTGCTCAAAATACATTTTATTAAATCATCAGGCCCAGAAATCTCTTTGTATCTGAAAAGTGGCTCCCCACGTATGAACCACACTTCCCAGCTTTTCTTTCCCCGTTTACCTAGGTCGCTCCAAGTGACTGGTTCATATCAACAGAATATAAACAGAAGCGAGGCTGGAAAGGTTAAGAAGCTGGTTGACTTTCCCCATTCTCTGTCTTCTCCCACCTGCCTGTTGGAGGTTGATGACCAACTTCAGTATGAACTAAAGGCAAACTTTTATTGTAATACGTCACTGGTAAATTTCAGCTTGTTTGTTACAGCAGCTAGTACTAGCTTACCTACCGCTTCTGTGCTTATTATGCAAAGCCAAAGCACAGGCTTGGCACAGGGCAAAATCTATTCAGAGGAAGGAGTGCCTTTCTGCTTCTCACAAAGTCTCTTTCTGCCAGCCAAGTTATACAGCTTTGGATTGCATCTCCTCTAGGTGGAATATTTTGCCAAGTTGCACAAAGGTGATGTATAGGTTAATAATGGCCCTATAGGAATTAACTATCAATTACTCTCCACGAACGAGGAAGTTCAGCAAGTCTCTGCCCCCTTGGATGTATCATCCATAGATACAAGAAATTGGATAATTTAGAACAGTCCAGCACAGTGCTCAAGAAGTGAATGTGATCATTGGACAAGTCAGTGATGTTTGGAAAATGGTTTAAAATCTTGGCTCTTTGTGTGAGAAAATGAGATTTCCCCTCCTTGTTTAAAAGCTAGCTCTGATAAAACACATGAGGGATAGGAGATGAATCTGGTCTCAAACCAAAAGCTAAATTTTCCAGCCTGTTGTAATTGTTCCAGGGAAAGTACAATGCCATGGGGAAATAAGGAATGGCTAGACAGAGAATTCAATGAGCCCTTTGCAAACTGAGTTTGCTTACACATTTTAAGCTAAAAATAATCTTTAATGTGTCCTTTCGCCTCTTATCCAAGTTATGGCCTGTTGGTTAGGTGGGCAAAACACATTTTCATATGGTCTTTCATTTAATTGTGAACCAGCATCTTGGATGCTCAGTGGATACTTAGAAAACTCTGTAACTAAGAGGAAGAATATGAAGAGAATGGGGAGGAAAGGAGAAAGAACTGAAGAAAAGGAGACTGAAGCTATGATTCTGAGCTCTACTTACGCAAGGTTATCCTGAATGCCCTGCCTGAGACTGCATATTCATGGGATCCTTGCTTGACTGAACCAGGGGCCGAGTTTTCCATCCCTGAAAAAATCCAAGCAGTCTGAGGGTCCTTTTTTCAGAGTTAATACTACTTAGAGTTGAAAGTTAGAGGAAATGACTGGTGTGAACTCTTCCAAACCTAAGACTCAATGACAAAACAAAATGGCTGCCAACGTGTGTATTATGTCTGGACGCCCCCATGGAATAGCCAATTTTTCTGAGCTCTGGGAAGTCAACCCACAGAAAGATGGTGGGTGTGATATGGTGTGGAGGATGGAGGATAAAATTTGCCCGCTATAGAGACACAGATAGTTCTTTTATTTAAAGCAGTAATTACTTCCTTGGCTTGCCCACATCAGGCTGTCAGATTTTGAGCTCTGTTGCTGCTGTGCCATTGTCAGAATGAAATTACTAAAAAGGTCAGCATCATTAATATGTGGTTTGAAAGGAGTGAAAATGCCAGACAGAAAACCTGCGAGCATTTAGAACCTCAAGTCAACAGCTTTGCTCTGGTTTGTTTATTTTACTGTTACATATTATTTTTGCTCTGAGGTGTACATATCAAGATCATAAGCCTAAGACCACCTATGGAAACGTACAAATCATATGTTCATCTAACCCCCTTGATCCTGAATGGAACATACACTAAGACTCTTCCCAGACAGATGGAAACTCTGGTGGTAGAGACCCTGCCCCTCTTTGTATCTCAGAGGGCAATTATCTTGAGACATTTATAAATACTTGAGCATGGATTAACTTACTAGTTTAAAATTTACCCACAGGTGGGAATACTGTATGAAATAAGTGCCCACTGAAGAAGTTCTCGGACTCAAGATGAAGACTTCAAGGAGAAGGCCGATAATCTGTGTCCTTGTCTCAGCTGAACCGCAGATATTTTCTGTGACCTTAGATCAGTCACTTCACCTAGAACCCAGTAGTTTTTCTATTTTGTAGAATAGAAATTGCTCTCTTTTTGAAGTGACTTGAGAAAAAAATTGTAATATGTAATTGGTTCACAATTAATAATCAGGATTTTTCCCCTTCATATAGTGAGACCCATTAACTGTCAGTTCAACATCATTTCTTCAAGATTAAATTAAATTAGTTTAGAACAGGTAGCGGGGTGTGTGTGTGTGTGTGCGCGCGCGCACGTGTGCAGGAAAGGCTATACCAAGATATAAACAAATAGCTGACTGTTAACTCTTGTAAAGGGTTTAGTTAAGGAAATCATTTTGCCTGACTTGTAAGCCAAAAGTAAGCCTGGCACATTTTCATGGATACAGGAGAATAGGCATTTTCTTGCACTGCTATCACCCTATGGGGACTGAGATTAGGGTACCAGGTGACAGTTGCACATGCAGTAGACTGCATTACAGAAGAGGTGCCCTGAGCTTAGGGCGCCTGTATGTTTTCTTATGTCAATAAACTTTCCTGATTTTTGCTTTAAAGGAGGACACTACCTCTGTCTTCCAAATGTACTAGTGAAGATAATCTGGGTATGCAGAAACATGAGTGACTCATGTTTAAATGTCTCCCAACACATTATTCTAGTGAAAAGACAAAAATATGAATGAATGAATGAATGAATGAATGAATGAATGAATGAATGAATGAAACTAGACAGTAATAGGTGATATGAAAGGAAAAATCAGAGTACGGCCATGAAGAGTGATAAAGAAAGCTATTTCAGCCACTTTGTTAGGGAAGGTTTTTAGGAGAAGGTAATATTTGAGCAGAGACCTGAATAAATTGAAGGACAATTATGTAATTATCTGCCTCAAGAGCATTCAAGGATGGAAGAATACGCTAGTGTTAGAGTTGAGAGAACATCACATGCAGGAGTTTGCTTGGTGGATTTGACAAACATCCAGAAACCCAGTATGGACTGAACAGAGAGATGAAAGTAGGAAATGGGGTTGGAGAGAGTCAGGAGACATATTATGCCCTAGTTGCCCACAGAGGAACTTTCTTTAGATTTTGATACGCTGTCATTTGGCAAATAAATCAACGAGTGAATGAATGATTTTCCTTCATTTCCCTGAATTGAATGGAACTAAAAGGGCTATGGAATGGGGAGCGATTGAGAAATCTTCATGCTAATCCGTGGCCACTCTTTGGTGGACCAGAGCCTCAAGAAGAAAGACAATAAGTGGTGGCAAAAAAGATAAGAGACAATAAGACAAATACCTGGGTTGGAAGAGGAAAGGCAGGCATGGATCCTGAACTGGGTTTAAGTGTCTAAACAGTGAGGTCCCATGTTCCCCAAGAAGAGCACATGACCAAGACACAACACAGTAACTGCTCCCTTCTCCTCTCTCCATTTACCACGCTTTCTCTGGTTCCAGCTCTCTTCCACCTCTTTCCTGGTCTCCATCTGTACATTTGTCTCTTTCCATCTTCTTCTATTTCATTTCCTTTACACATTTCTCCTCTTGATCTCTCCTTCTTGCAATTCCCAATTCTCAATTCTCTTGTCTCACTGTCCCTCCCCTTATCTTCAGCACACGAAAGCATCTTCTCTCTCTCCTGCACTGGTGCTGGAAGCCCTGTTCTACGTTATTATCTGAAGTCCCATGGCTGGTGCATCTCTCACCAGTTAGAGAGACCTTGAGAAAGGGGAAGAGCCTGCCCTCCTCCACCGGTTCCGATAGTGGTAAAATGTCCTTCCCTTCTCCGGTTGGGGTCAGAGCGTGGTGCTCCACGGGAGGATGGTAGAGCGTGGTGCTCCACGGGAGGATGGTGGGGGGGGGGATAGATCAGCTCTACTACAACAATACCATGGTGGGAAAGACCCTTTGCCCCTCGTCCCCATGGTAAGAGCCATGCCTGCATTCACACACAGTGTCTGGTAACTGATGAATACATTCTTATTATCATCATAATTATCTTGAAGTATTTGGCATGAACTTTTACATCTAATTAGGCAGCATCTCAAAGGTGTGCTTTTAAAAATGGACTCAAGAAGAAAAGTTACTTTTTTTTTTTTTTTTACAGTGATTGCCATGGCAGCGTAAAAACCAGTTTCTGGATTCTTACCACCAAACCATAGAACTTGTGGTACACCAGATCCAAGCAGCGTAATCTTAAATGATATTCCTAGACAAAAACAACGAACTAAAGCATTGGGAGATCCAAAACAAGTGGTAAGTCTTCTTGTATCTCCAAAAGTTGGCAACAAAGAATCTTCATTTCCCTCTATCTATATTATAATTTGAAACCCGCATTCCCACACGGCTGTCTCCTCTCACTGGCATCGTTCCTTGTCACTAGGACTGAGACGTTGCAGTTAGATTCATTCCTTCATTCACCAAACACCTCTTGAGAGCCTTCCACGTGCCAAGGACTGGGCTGGGTGCTGGCCATCAGGAGCCATAGTCTAGTGGAGACACAGCTGTGACTAGGTCAGCACAGTTCAGGGCCTAAGGCTTGAGATGGGGTATAAGCATGGCCCAGAAGAGGGGGCATCAGTTGTCCTTACAGGTGGGGGGTGGGGCTGGGAAGCGAGTCAGAAAGGGTTTCAGGTTGTCAATGCTACTCGAGTGAGCTGCATCTTGAATGAAAGCATTTTCCCAGGTGGACAGGGACAAAGTTGCAAAGACAGGGAAGACTTAGCCTCATCAGGGCGTGCCAAGTAATCCAGTATGGCAGGAGTGAGGGAAGAGGGGAAGGGTGGTGGAGAGATGGGTCCCACAAGAGATGAGGCTGTAGAATTAATCAGCTGAGGGTCCCTTCTGCAAATGTTCCTAGAGGAATTACGTGCTAATATTGTTCTGGAAGAACTTACCAAGTACATCCCCTGTCTTTCTTATTGTGTGAGTTTGGAAGAATGAGTCATCATCTCTGCTGGAACAGTGCACATACGTGTACATATATGTGCATATATCACTGTGTACATCTCCATATGTACACGTGCACATAAACCCACCCACAGCTCCATCCCCGCCAAACACTAGAATAGATCGATGTTATTGTTTCAGAAAAACATGGATTCCAACAAAGGGTTTATTGACATTTTTAAAGTTTGCCAGGGTTTTTTTCATTATAAAAATTAACATTTTTTTTATTATGGAAAGTTAGAAAAAGCAGAACAGAGAGAAATAAACATAGTTATATCTCCCAGATAGCTATTATCAATATTTTGATTTTTCCTTCCAGCCTTTTTTCCTATGCACGAGTTTTATTTATTTGTTAACCTAAGCGTAAGCCTGACTGATTTTTTAGAATGTAAAGAAGAAAGTCGCTTCAGGGGACTTCACCTCAAGTAGATTGTCACTCCACAATTTTTGTGGATTTTCTGTTTTGTGTCCCGCACTGGACTGAGTGCTGTACCGGAGCATAAACCATGCAGGTTGCCATGGAGATGGGAAAGCCTGGAAATAAAGGGTGTCATGGGGACAGGCAAAGATTGACCCAACTTTGGCTCGCTTAGCAAAAACTCCCCACTGCCACTCACGGTGCCCTTTCTCTTCGTATGAGTCATAGTCACCGAAGGCTCCCCTTGGAAGGGCCTCTGAGCCCTCGTAGTCCAAGGACTCATGCTTGCTGGTAGAAACAAACTGGACGTGTTTAGGGCTGACTTCTTTTCTCTTAACTTCTGACTTCTTCAGTCTACCCTTGCTCTGGCAGCCAGTGCCCCCCCTCCACGCCCCCGGCTACCTGTCCCCCACCGCTGGGGCTGTCCAAAGAACAGGAAACCAGAGGTGGTTCTGACAAAGCCGTCAAGCCCAGCAAGCTCTTCCTTCCTGCCAGAGGGGTGATAAGACACAAGGCCAAGGAGAACAAGCCCTTCTGGGCTGAACACTCCATGTGTTGTCCTTGTCTTAGAACAACAAAGCCTCTTCGCCTGCTTTCCTACCAAAATAGCCAGTCACCCCAGCATAGGAAATACACGAGCCCGCTAAGCAATCAGAGCTCCTGCGGCTGTTGGGAGACCGAGCATTACGCACACGGACGGTTGGTAGTTTCTACACCCTCCTGCCAACTGCAAATTCTTCCTCCCTCAGCAGCATGATACCTCGCATGGTACTTTTAGAAAGTTACGTCTTTTGAGTTAAGGAATTGCACTTTCTACAAATCCCATACTTAAATGGACTAAACATTAGCGACATTAAATCGCCCCAATTATTAGCTACCGATCACACCACGCTAACATCGCAGCCTGGGGAGTGAGTATCACTACGAGACACCAGCTCATCATTGCTAACGGACGCTTTGGTACGGCCCGTGTGTTCCTGGGTGTGTTAGCACAGTGTGGCCTCTGAGAAGCCAGGGACAGCAAGAGGACCCAGGAATCCTGAAGGGTTTGAGGGGAAATACTGCAAAAGCAAACTTTACTTACTTCTCTGTTTTGCACCATGCCATACCCTAATAAATCAAGGTTATTCTCACAGTAACTGGTAACCCTATGAACTTTAGAATCCATTCAGACAATCACATTCCTCCACTGGTTGTACCGAATGTCTTTGAAGCGAGGAAAGTTCTTTAACTCCGGTTAAACATTACACATACCTGTTTCAAATGGGCCAACCCATAAATTGCACAGTAGCGTATGGGAAAAGGAACCTTGGACTTGGAACCACCATATCTGAATTAGAGCCTTTGTAGGGGTCTGTCCTTCAGTCCTCTCCACTTCTCTGGATTTTAATATCATTCAAAATTGTGCTTAATTAGACTCTCCCACATAAAATATTCCTGAGTTTTCTTTTTTATCAGGCCCAGACAGACTTCGTTCACTCTTTCTTCTGTGGTCTTCCTGTGTGCTGTATGGATCTGTATCATAGAGATGTCAATATATATCATTTTTATCTCCCTTAATAAACAATGATTCCTTCAGGGCCTGTGGCTTTGATTTCCCATGGCCTGCCCAGCATCTGGCTTATGGCGCACACTGCATAAATGATGGTCATGCGTGCCTGTCTGAACTACAACACAAAGGAGTAAGCGGTTCTCAAGGGCTCTCAGAAGGCTCAAAGGAGACAATGTTTAGGCAAGTGTTTCAGAAACCAGGAAGCCCTGTGTGATGCTAAGGTGTGGTCATCGTTTTCATAGCTGTATTATTTCTCAGGGCAGCACAATTCAGGAAAATCAAGGAACCAAAGGGAAGGGAACAAGAAGCAGTCAACAGTGATGAACTCTGGGGGCCAGACCGACAGGCAAAGGGGAAGGTGGAGTTCAGGGGATCCCAGGAGACTTTAAAGTCTTACTCTAGATCAATTTTTAATATTAGAAATATGGATGATTTTATATTGATATGTCAGTGGCGTTTTTCAAAGTAAGAAAATAAGTGCATGTAATATCTGTCGGCTGCTTCAGTATTTACTTGGGAAGCCAGGAGTACCTGTCAAACGTTAACTGAGACCAAAGCTTGCTGGGCTGTTTATTACGTTATTTGTCAAAGATAACACTTTTCTCATTTGCACATTGCGCTTTAAGATCTCTTAGATGTTGTTTATTATTTACCTTATTATCACAATAATGTTATTAGAGTAATTGTTACTAATGGTATTTAATAAATAGAGAAACTAAGACCAGAGAAATTTAATAAATAGCCCAAGATTTCAAACACAGTGGACTAGTCAAGACGAAAATTGAAGGGACCCAATTAGAGCCCTTTGCATAGGTGAAATCCATGCAAAGTTCCCTGGAGATAGTTTTCTGTCTCTCTCTCTGCCCTTGCAGAGATCTGGGCTCCCGGGAAAGCTATGACCTCAAACATATGGCTTCTGATGTCTTGTTTACTGCTACTTGTTCTGTCATTCACTGAGTTCCAATCCATGGCTCAAGCACACTAAATTTGGAATCAGATGGCCTACTGGCTTGGATGAGCTGTATGACTTTGAGGATAATCACTTGACCTTTCCCAAAGTCAGTATCCTCACCAAACAGGAATGACAGCACCCCTCCCTCTCAGGGATCTTGTGAGCATCTAATGAGATAATGTATGTGAAATTGCTTTATAAACTCTAAGACATTTTGTAAATGTCTGGTATTTATTTGCTTATTTTGTAGAGGCTACTTTGTGGAAGTACGTATTCCCAATGCCACCAAGAAGATTCGAAAATCTAGAAGAAAAACGATAAAATAACTCTCAAGAGGAGGAAAAAAATATCCCCACTCTATGAGCTACCTCAGTCTGTGGTGATTGGATCCGATGTTATTTAATATCTGTTTACTTTTCCCCCCTGGGACAGTGATGTCTTCTCCCCCTGCATATCACTCCAGCTGTGACAGTCATTCAATCAGAGCAAATAAATTTCACTCTCTAGGTCCTCTGCCTGCAGTTTCACAGCAGGGTAAGATGTGTTGTCAGTGTCTCGGTCATTAGTCCCGGAAAGGGAATCATAAAAATACTGAGCCTCCTATTAAGTTTGGAAATATTCTTTTCACTGAAGAACACAGGGACCTAAACTCCTTCAGTGTGTTGACTGAAAGCAGGGGTTAGCTGGACCATGAAATTCTGCTCTCTGTTTGGTGGTGGCCCCAAATTCTCTAACGGTCCTGCCACAATTATACTATACATCTGTAGTAAAAATGCAGGGAGAAATGTGTTAGGGAAACATGAAATTCAGTGGTTTATGCAGGGGGAATAGCACCAGAGAGAGAATCTATCACAGAAAATGACAGACTGCATAGAGTAACCAAACTAAACCTAGGTCTGGAGCAAGAATGGTGGGAATAGGGGTGTGTTCAGACAACTACATGTCTGCACAAGGAGACCCACATCTTGAAAAGTGCTCCCCTCTCCCCACCTTCAAGTAGATTTCTGAACGTTGCTCTTATGACTTACACAGTTGTACGATACTTTCAAAAGTATCTCACGTGCTTGTTCTAACAACTCATCCACATATAGAAAATTTTGTTTCTCCCAAATTGATCCTTATTCTTCCTGTTTCACTTTCTTTCCTCTTTGCATTGCCTGAGACCTCCAGTACAATGATGGGTAGAAACAACATTGGCTTACATCTTTGCTCTCACTACAACTTTAAAGGAAAAGATTCTAAGGTTGCAAGTGTGATGTCTACTGTATACATTTGTTAGATTCTCTTAATCATGTCAAGGAACTTCTGTTTATTTTATAGTTTGCTAAATGTTGTTGGATTTAACCACAGAGTGGTTGGATTTTTACCAAATGTCTTCTTCACATCTATTGAGTAGCTTGTCTGATTTTTCTCCTTGAATCCGTTAATATGGCAAGTTACAGTTCAGTGTAGATTTCTTTATGTTTATATATCCCTGAATTTCTGGAATAAACCCTCCTTGATCATGATGGACTTAAAAAATAATAAATGGCTGGGTTCAGTTTCCTTATATTTTATGAAATTTGTATTTATGTTTATAAATGTGAGTTTGCCCTCAAGCATCCTTTCTTTCTTTTTTTTTTTTGTGATGGTCTCATGATCAAACTTCTTTTTTTCTCATAATAATATTTTTATTATATTATGTTAGTCACCATACAGTACATCCCTGGTTTTTGATGTAAAGTTCGATGATTCATTAGTTGCGTGTAACACCCAGTGCACCATGCAATACGTGCCCTCCTTATTACCCATCACCAGTCTATCCCATTCCCCCACCCCCCTCCCCTCTGAAGCCCTCAGTCTGTCAAGCATCCTTTCTAAAACTGTTCTTGTCTTGTTTTGCCATCAGAGTGAGGACAGTTTCATGAATTGGCTTGAGAAGTTTTCCCTTACTTTTCTCTGAAAAAGTTCTTATAAGATGAAGAGTATGTGTCAAATTCTCTATTTGATGGGTCAAGTGTTAATACTAATATCAAAATATTTTTATTTTTACCAATTGTTATTTGCTCGATCTTTCATTTGTCAGCTTCTCTTGATAATATGTAATGATTATTGTATTTTCCTGATGAACTATTCTTTCAGTCATTAAGAAATAACCCCTTTTGTAATTGTTAATAGTTTTGTCTTATTTGTCCAATATTAATATTGCAATACAGCTTCCTATTTTCCTGGTACATCTTTTATTTCAAAATTTTTTCTATTCTTACCTCTTTGTTTTATGAATAGTGGATCCTTATAATTCAATTTGAACTTCTTTGCCTTTTAGCATGAGTTAAATACCTTGTAATTTGCAGTTACTGATATAACCAGACTAATGTTTCCATCTTTTTTGTATGTTTCCTATTTTCCACGTTGTTTAACAATTTATTTTCTCTTGTACTGCATACTACCAAAATTTCTTTTTTTCCCTCCTTGATTAATCTATCCTTTTGAATATATAGGTATTTTATTTCTATTCTTTAACATGGATACCTAATACAGTCCGATTTCAATCAATATTTCTCATTGACCAATATGAGGAACTCAGGATGCTTTAACCCCATACCTCTTCTATTTTCATGGCATTCCACATCAGTTCTATCTTGTTTTTAAACTTCTCCAAATAATCTTTTTGTTGTTGCTGTTTATACTATCAACAATTATTTTGATTTACCAGCCAGCTTACCAATTTCTTTACTTTCTATTGCTTTTTGCATCTTTCCCCTTCCTTCTGGAATAATTTTCCTTTTTCTGAAGTTCACCTTTGTAGTTTTTCCAGTGAACGTGATTAGTAAACTCAGTCTCCTTCTGTGTGCAAGTAGTTTTATTTTGCCATATCTTTCGATGGTAACGTAGTTTAATATTTTGAGCCTCTTATTCCATTTTACTCTGGCTTCTATTGTTACTGCAGTAGATGATCAGCCATTCATTTTCCTTGTGGGTAATCTGTCTTTTCTTTCCAATGCCTTAAAAATTTTATTTTTCCTTGTCTTTGTTATTCCTCAGTTTCACTATGAAATTCATCCTCCTTGGGCAACTCTAATATGAGGACTCAAATCTTTCTTCAGCTCAGAAATATTCCAAGCAGGTATCTTTGTGAATATTATCTCATCTCCCTTACTTTCTAGCTGATATGTATTAAATCGTCTCATTGTAACGTCCACATCTTTAATCTCTTTATCGGGGACCCCATCACTATCACTCTTCCCTGCATTCTGGATGAGTTATTCAGATCTATCTTCCATTAGTGAATTCTGTCTTCAGCTGCATGTTCTTTACTGTTTAACCCATGTTTTTGATATTTCAATCTAATGAGTAAAATTTTTAATTCTAAAAACTATATGTGTTTTTGCTTTTTTTCTTCTACTATTTTTCTGCCTTCTGATTTCTATTCCGTTGTTTAATGCTTTAAAACGAACATTCTAAATGCATTTGTGTTCTCTATCTCTTTTGCCTAAGTGACTGTTTTCTGTGCGTGTTGTTGCTAAGTCTTGCTTGTGCTCATGATAATTTTATCCCCGAATTCCTCATCCCTGGAGATGGTTTCAGTGGGGAGTCTATTGTGCTGATTTGTGGCAAGGCACCCTCAAAGCACTCTCCCATTTGTTTCTGCCAGGACCTCAGGGCTTTCGCCGGAGTTGGATGAGTTCTGTACTAATTTCTAAATCTGGGGTTCCTGCACCACTAGGGTAAATTTAGACTCTTCACCCATTCCTTATGTAATTTTGAGATTCTGAATTCTTATGGGGGACATTTTTTCATCCAGGGGCCCCGTGGGGAGCTACTTCCTTGTCAGCTCCTTGGGTTAGTGTAGTTGTCCTAATCAGTCCCTTTTCCATAGACAGCATATGTTTTTAAAAATCTTAGCAATACATAGGAGAGATTGCATTCCAGCTGCTCACCTCAAGTGGCTTCAGATCTAATAGTCCATCATCTGCAAACATGAAAAGCCCATTCCTCACCCCCTAAAACTTGTCTCTAAAACCAGTGGCAGCTTCAGGTGATCACTCCCTCTTTTGACTTTGAGGTTCTCTGTATTTCTGCTACCTGTGGATTTTCCCTTCTTTTGCGCTTAGCAGTATAACCTTCATTGGCATATTTTATCCAGATTTTCTGTGTTTGGAGAATGAAGACGCTCTCTCAATTAAATTTCTGTTGTCTTCCAGCTACAGTTTGGGCAGCACTCTATCTGGGTGCGTTGCCTACAGGTTTTAAGTACAGGCAGAGAAACACCTGCAAGACTCTTGAAGCTGTGCCCCAACTGCTCAAATCGATGGTTTAGCCGAGTTTCCAGTGTGAACTTCCAGCTGGCCCAATGAGCTTCGTTTCCAGTCTCTACTGCAAGATTGATTTGATCATCTTAAAACCTTTTTCCTTCAAATTCTGAGATATCTCAAAGTTTCTGGATTTTTGTATTGAAAGTCATGGGTTTTTAAGACAGAAAGACCTTTGGTAACTATGTCATCAGTGCCTCCTATGAACTGTGCAACTCTGAAAAATTCAGTAAGTCCTCTGAGAGTTTGTTTCCTCATATGGTAAACAAAGATAAAAAATAACTTCTTTGTAGAGTTATTGTGAAATAGATATATTTACTGTATACGAAGATGTTCTACTTGATTTAATTTATGTAATTATTTATTGAGCAAATGCTTTTGGAAGGTATCATACTTATGATACTATTTATACTTTTGGTATCTAGCACCAGCTTTTGGTTTTAAGTCACTGGATTAGAGTTGTCAGATTTAGCAAATAAAATACAGGACACTAAATTAAAGTTAAATTAAATTTGAATCTCAGATACACAACAAATAATTTTTATCATAAGTACGTCCCATGAAATTTTTGGTGCATGTAATATTTGGCACATTCTTATACTAAAAAAATAACTTGTTGTTTATCGGAAATTCAAATTTAATTGGGCATTCTGCATTTTATCTGGCAACTGACCCTACGCTGGATCCACCTCTTCTAATTTGAACTGTAATAGTCATTTGTGAAAAGTCTCCCACATATGTGGAGATCTGATTTTGCCAGTGTCCTATTTTAAACCAGAAAGCTAAGCTCAGCTATATTTTCATATAGAAGCTCTGTTCAAGGCATAGGAATTTTTTAATCTAATGTTTCAGTCCTACAATTGAGTTCTAGACATTATTTTTGTTTCGTCTGTCTTTCCTGTAGATTGAACCACCCATGTCCGCAATGACATCAGTAGAGTATAGGATTTTCAGACATCCTATACGGCACCTGATTTTAAGAGAAAGGTGACTGAGCCTTCAGCACATGGTAAGTTAGGAAGTTAATGTTCAGAGAGGGACTTTTCCTTACCTGTGTTTCCTGACTGCTCTGTGGCTTCTGATGGTTACAGGCTTTAAGTCACAGCTATGTTACTAACTGGCTAGAGAGCCCTGGAAAAATAACTTTCTCTTCCAAGAGTCTGTTTCCCACCAGAGCATCTATGGGTAATCATTCCCACCCATGTCGGAGACTGCAGTGCTGTGAAATGGGACAGCATATTACATACAAATGGATAGGTCTCTAGGACCACAATTGAAACAACAAAGATTTCCAAAACACAAAAATAGAACAGGGACATGAGCCAGTAGAAGAGGTGAATTGAATCTGTGCCCTCTCAAAGGACCCTGAAGTGGTCCTTCTTGGTCTAGAAATAGGGCTACTTTGTCAGGCTGCTCATTAAGGTCTTTACCCAATAGGTGCCCTCTCCCTATGCCCCACCGCAGGCTCTGTCCCTGCAGGAGAAATGTTCATTTCCTTCCCCTTTAATGTCTGTACCTTGTCACTGGGAAGTGCCATTTCCTTTAAGCCCAAGGCCAGAGAGGTGCTGCTGTGTTCACATAAACAAGGAAAACAAATGTTTCCCTATAGATATTTCCATTTCTAGTGTATGTGTCACCAAGATCCCTGCAGAGTTGTTGCCCGTTACCAGAAACAAATTAAATCTCTAGAAAGAAACCATTCACTACAGGCTTTTCTTTCCTCTATCTTCCTACCCTCAGTAACTAGAGAATATCAATACCAAACTTAATCATAAAATTGAATACAGCTTGGTTGAGAAACCAGGATCCCCAGAAAAAGCAATAGAGCTGGATAGAGGGGAGTGGGGGAGAAAGGAGAAGGGATAATGTTTCTCTATGACAAATTTCCTATTTTAGAGATTGGAACGTATTTGCACAGAACTACCTTGCTCTTTGTGGCAGATCTATCCAAAAAGTTGTGAATAGTGAAATGCTTAGAAAACGGACTCGTATCTCCCTGACAGCTCTTAAAATTGAAGCATTGCAGGTTCTCCATTTCTCTCTTCATTTGCAATGCCTTCTGATACTTTGCATTTCTCTGCCATGTACTTAAAGTGAGCCTCAATAAAATCAAGATTCTGTTAACAGTAAGACGACTCTTCATTTCTGTCTTCCAATGTCCCAACATCTTCCACGCCTAGAGGCAGTTATGGGAAGTGGGAAAGAGGGAGCTTGGGACATGTTATTTATCCATTCTGTGCCTCCAAGGCCCCCATGCCTTGGATAGTACTTATCGGGAGATTAGTTTTTTCTGTTATGTGCTCCGACAGCATGCTGTATTTCCCTTTTCATCATACCCATTGCTTTTGTAATGAGTAGATTAGTATCCATATTCCCCAGGAACTATAAAGTCCTTGAGAGAAGGGACTGTGTCTATGTCTCTTTTTCCTGACTGTATCTCTGACACCTTCCACTATGCCTCACACACAGTACCTAGTAATTAAATGTAGCAATTATTAGTGTTATTGTCTAGTGCAGGGATGACCCACACAGTTGATTCTTGTTATTCACCAAAGTTGTGTCCTATAAAGTCTCTGTAAACAATGAATTATGGAATACTAACCCATTTCTCTTAGGGCAAATACAGGGTTCGGTTTCTATGAGCCTCTGGCCACAATATTTTTGTCAACCAGTCAATACATAATCTTGTTTTATGTGTGTTTCTGTTAAAGATGCCTTACCTAATGCTTATTGTTGATTCATTAACGTTAAGCTCATAGCACTATAACTCATACCTGTATGAACCTATCCGACACATGTATGTTCTCTGGAAGGCACATCACAGTCTTGCACTCAGAACACGAGTCGATACTGCAGCACTATGCTTGGGAGCCATTTTAAAGAGAGAAATTGCCAGCAAAAAGCACCAAATGCAAAAATATGCCACTAAATATACAGCAAAAAGGACACACATACAGTATGAGAGCTAAAACAAAAAGGCAGAGCATCCCTTTGTTTGATCTCAAGGAATGTGTGGGTTGAATGACTCAAATGTTTTTCAGCTTTGAACAGGTCCCTGAATGATGGCGAAAGCACCATGAGTGTTGATTTTGGAGTTACAAATAAATTTTAGCAAATAGGTGAATTTGCAAATATAGAACCATCAATAATAAGGATTGACTATACTTGGCAAACCTCAAATTCATGCCTTATTGTCATGCTATGCTTAAGGCAGACTTTGTTAAATGACCGAAACATTTCATCACTCGTTAATCCATTAATTTTCTTGATGGAAAACAGAGTGTGTCTAGATGATGCAATGTAGTGCCCCGTTAGAACACAGGCTTGGAAGCCTGCCTGGCCAGGCTTTCAAAGCCCATCTTTGCCATTTACAACTTCAGGCCATTTACCTGACATTTCTGATCTTCGGTTTTCTTATCTGAAAAATAAGGATTTTAATAGAACCTACCTGAAAGAGCTGCTGTGAGGATTAAGAAACACTTAGACGACCTAATATATAACATAGTGACTATAATTGATGACTTTATTGTATAATTGAAGCTGACTAACAAAGTACAGCTTAAATGTTCTCACCAAAAAAATAATTAAAAAGGCAAATGTGTAAGGTGGTGTGGATGCAGGCAATCCTTTCACAACGTAGATGTGTATCGAATTATTGTGTTGTACACTTCAAATATCTTATGATTGCACTTGTTAATTACACTTCAATTCAACAAACTTAAAAGCTAAAACATGCAAAAAGAAAAAAAAAAGAAAAAGAAAAACTTGGCCTAGTGGCTGGTACATAATGAGTGCCCCACAAATTTAAACTATAACAATTTTAACTGGTATATCTTACAAACTGAAAGGGCATTTCTGGGCTGCTCTGTTGCTTTAAGCTCTACCAGCTTCTTAAGGCCATGCCACAAATCTTGAAGTCTCATGAATTTCTATTCTTACTAGTTCTCTTTGCCTCTAAATATTGTGTTCCTCTTAGGCTGAAAACACAGATAAGAGCAGTTTTGTTTTCTCAAGATGTCCTTATTTCTGCTTTTGCCAAGAGTTGAAATGTTCCAGTGTCCATGGCCTGCTGTAAACAGAAACAGCTGAAGTTGCACCTTCTCCCCCTTTCCCTACATCTGTCTGAGGCGCAGGGGTTGCAGAAGTGAAACTACAGAGCGAAGTCCTCCTCCTGGGACAGCTAAGAACTGAGTGATCTCGCATGGCCCCACGTGGGCCGATCCTTGCCTTCCTTAGCCGGGTGAGGACATGAAAGCTGCACCCACGGTTAAGAAGATGGAAGGAAATAAAATGATGGTTTAACCAGGGATCACAGCAGTAATGGAACAAAGAATCCTTAATCATAGTCTAGCCTAACTGCCTCAGTATGCTGGACACACCATCTCTAAGGCCTGTCTCTGGTTTTCAACTAGAAATTCTTGAATGGATTCCACTGAGACTGATCTGTGGAATTCAGTGGGCCACAACTACAGGTTGGCCCCGTTTTTGCACCATAATATTTCCTAGGATAAAAAAGAACACAGACACCAAACAGTAGACACCAAGATGGGAAAGGGAAATGAATAAGGAAGACAGTTGACGTTAATGTCTAAACATCATACTAATCTTTCTCTGCCCTGAGGGGTGATGTGGTAAAAGGAACCCTTTTGGATATCTTGGATCTGCTTGGAAGCCCCTTTTNCCCTTTTGGATATCTTGGATCTGCTTGGAAGCCCCTTTTTCAACTGCTCATGCTTCAGTTGGCCTTTTTATAAAACAAGAACTCATTCTGAATTAGAATTGCCTTTCTAGGTTATTTGAAGAATGAACATGAAGAATTAAACAGTTTTGCTAAAATACGTTATAATTTGGAATTTGACTTCTTGACTCAGTTGCTTGTCAAATAAAGCAAAGACTAGATTATCTCTAACATGGACTCTGGGAAACAAACTGAGGGCTTCAGAGGGGAAGGGGGTGGGGGAATGGGATAGGCCGGTGATGGGTAGTAAGGAGGGCACGTATTGCGTGGTGCACTGGGTGTTATACGCAAACAATGAATCATGGAACTTTACATCGAAAACTAATGATGTACTGTACGGTGACTAACATAACATAATAAAAAATTAAAAAT
Source organism: Ailuropoda melanoleuca (assembly GCF_002007445.2). Taxonomy (NCBI): domain Eukaryota; kingdom Metazoa; phylum Chordata; class Mammalia; order Carnivora; family Ursidae; genus Ailuropoda; species Ailuropoda melanoleuca. The sequence continues at coordinate 142,484,500 of NC_048218.1, read as the reverse complement.
AAAAAAAAGTCAGCCCTCATAGTTCACAAGACAGGTATATGACTCTATGGTTTACTGGCTTAGACAGGCTAACTGCTAGCAGCCAATCCTTTTGTCCTATCAACTCTACCATCTGTGACACTTTTCAGACCTATTTCCCTCTTTCCATTTATAACATCCATCTCCAGTTTATGCTCCAGTCTCTCCCTTTTTCCAAGGTCAAGCCATGCATTTCCACCAGAACTAACAGCTTTGATTATGTCACTGCCTTGATCAAAAACCTTAGTGACTCCATACCATCTACAGGATAAATTCGAAACCATTCGGCCCCACCTTCGACAAGCGACCTTCTGATTATGTTCTCCACCTTCTCCACTCCACCAGTGAAACTATCAGAGATTTCTCCACCTTATTTCTAAAATAATGTCCTTCACTCTTCTGTTTTGGGCCTCAGTTTAGGTTTTGGCTTCTGTATGGAATGTTTTTTACTCCCTTGATAATCTTCTCCATCACTTACTTATTTATTAAATTTCTCCATTTTCTTCAGGGTCTACTCAAATCTTCTATCTTCTAAGAGTCCTTTTCAGATTCACAGAGGAAGAAGAACTTCTCTCTCCTGTAAAGGATGTTTGTAACCATACTTTAACAGTCACCACAGAGTTATATCAAAGTTATTTAGAAGTGTTAGTCATTTTGAACAGCTTATGAAATCTTGAAGTCAGAAACAATGTACTTTTCCCCCCGAATCACCAATAGCTCCAGCATTGATCCTTAAACATAGGTGATCAATAGATGCTTTTTAAAAGTGAATTCAATTGATTTCCTCTTAGTCACTCTAGGGCTGAAAATAGGCAGTGTAAAGCAGAGATCCCCCAAGTTGCCTTCCGCCTCAGCTATCTAGCCAGCGTATTTTCCTCAATAAAGCCAAGGATGCCAGGAAGCCTGGGTCTCTGGTTTTCCCCCACATCTTCCCAGAGCCGCCATCCCCTCCCCCACATCAGGACATGGGCAGAATGGTTGACATGCTGTGGAAACCAAGGCCTGCCTTTTGTAAAGCATGAAATCAAATATTAAGTCCCTTCATTATTGAAAATTCCTGCTAAACCAGTTCTCTCAGCTGCACATAATCCTTTCACGTTGGGAAATAAGCTCAGAGAATTCATGTTGGCCATTCCAAGCCTCCTCCGTCTGGCCTTGACTTGATTGGTCACAACATGGCACCCGAGGTCCCTCTGGGTAATGAGCTCAGCCCTCTGATTATAGTGGCTCTGGTCTCCAGAATACCCTAGCCTGTGGGAGGGAAGGGAACTTCCCTAGAACACTTGAGTCAGAGCCCTCTGGGAAGCAGCAACAAAATGTCTCTTGTCCAACACAGACTGCTTTGATCTGCTTGGGGTTTTTGAGATATTCCTACCCTTGATTTGTTTGTTTGTTTCCTACATTGGACACTCTGAAGAGGTGAAGTGAATTGGGGAAGTGGCAAAGGTGAATATGAACAAGATAAGCAGGAGACTCTTTGAGATGGTTGATTATATCACACAGAGATGCCTCTGGGTAAATAAGAAATTATCTCTAAAACACTCTCATATGAATGCACCAGAGTCAGGAGACTCAGATAAAGCAATCAAACCCTCGGGTACAGCTTGTGGAATTAGTTTCACTGCTTTCCAGCTGGCAAGTTATATAAGCTGTACAGAAAGATGTCAGCAGGTGGGGTCAGCAGATGTACAAGGTGGCATTGGGAAGGACAGGCATCCTCTTTCTACAGAACAAGCAAACCTTAAGAATCCTCCAAGAATTCCTTACCCCATGGCCTGGAAAGTTCTCCTCACAGGCCCACTCACTCATCAGTGCCCATGAACAGGGAAGTCAATCTTCATTCAAGGGATTGGATTCCATGCAGTCATATTTCCAGAACCACTGGGATTCAGGCCTGAAATCCTGAATGATGTAGTCCATAATCCACAATCATAATGCAATCTAATTTAAAAATTAAACCTTTGAAAATGTGAAAGCTGGTGCCGGAAGAGAAAAGTGTGAGTTACCCAAAGTCACATAGCCAGGGTTGGATCTCAGACATCACAACATCCAAACCTGCATTTTCTCCACTATAACACCATTCCACCTGACTTGTATGCTGGAGTGTCTGTGGTTGACTCTGCTCCCTACTTTCTACTCACCACCCCTATGCTGCCTCTGTTTCTAGAGACTAGAAGCCTGGGATCTATATTAGTGAATCCCAATGTTCTGAGTTAGGTTCCAGAAAGGCAAGTGCAAAATCTGGAAAGTAGAGGAGAAACAGAGCTATTAATTTTCCTATAGCAGCATTACCCAGTTGTATGAGTTGTGTGAACTTCAGAAGAAAGTAGATGTGACACTGTCCAGTAGCTTCCAGATAACCTTCTTTGAAACATGTTCCTTGGTGTTGCAATAGCAAAGATTGTCAATGATGCTTCCTAAAGTTCTTTAAGCTTCCTGATTTATGAAATACCAGAGGTAGCTTTCCATGACCTCTGCTCCCCCAGCCCTAGCTTTTATTCCTTATATTAAATACCTTCCTACTTGAAATACCCAGAATGGTTTTAGACTCCTGACTTGGCCCTGAGTGATAATTTCATTCTGTAGCATTGTTTCTAAATTATTAATTACATGTACAGCTTTCAAAGGCAATGAACAGAGTGAAGAAAGTGTCCCAAGTAATGGTGAATCAGCACAACTATCCCCTTCAAAAAAAAAATTAACCTACTCAAGATAAAGGTCTTAATAAACAAAATGAGAAACATGTTTGATGGAATGAATAGCAGGAGGGAAGAAGAAGAACAGAGGAATGAATTAGTGACCTGGAAAACAGAGTAATGGAAAGTAATCAAGCTGAACAAAAGAGAGAAAAAAGAATTACACAAAATGAGAGTAGACTTAGGGAAATCTATGACTCCATCAAATGTAATAACATTCATATTACAGGAGTCCCAGAAGAAAAAGAGGGAGAAAAGGGGGCAGAAAATTTGTTTCAATAAATAATAGCTGAAAACTTCCCTAATCTGGGGAAGGAAACAGATATCCAGATTCAGGAGGCACAGAGAACACCCATCAAAAACAGCAAAAACTGTTCAACACCAAGGTATACTGTAATTAAACTCACAAAATATAGAGATAAAGAAAAAAAATGGTATAACCCCAAGACACAAGGAGTCAGTAACTTACAATGGAAAATCCATAAGGCTAGTAGGAGATTTTTTTCAACAGAAACTTTGTGAGTGAGAAGGGAGTGACATGATATTTCAAAATGCTGAAGGGGAAAAATCTGCAGCTAAAAATATTCTATCCAGCAACGCTATCATTCAGAATAGAAGGAAAGTCAAGAGTTTCCCAGACAAACAAAAACTAAAGGAGTTTGTGAGCACTAAAACCACAAGAAATATTAAAGGGAACAATCTGAGTGGAAAGGAGAGAGCAAAAGTGACATTATAAGGATAGGAAACATAAAAGCAGTGACAATGAATATTTCCGTAAAAAAATCAGTCAAGGAACTAAAAAAAAAAGTATATAAAATATAATAACTGATACCTAAAATGTGGAGAGAGAGGAGGAAAAAATGGATTCAAACTTAAATGACCATCAACTTAATATAGACTGCTATAGATAGAAGCTATTGTACAAAAACCTAACGGTAACTATATATCAAAAACATGCAAAGAATAAAGAGAAAGAAATCCAAATATATCACTGGAAAACCAGCAAACAATGAAAGAGAGAAAGACAAGAAAGAATCAGAGAAAGTCTTCAAAAATAACCACAAAACAAATAATAAAATGGCATTGAATGTAAAAAGACTAAATGCTCCGATCAAAAGACATAGGGTGACAGAGTGGATAAAAAAACAAGACCCATCTATATGCTGCCTGCAAGAGACTCATTTTAGACCTAAAGTCACCTACAGATTAAAAGTGAGGGGACGGAGAAACATCTGTCATGCAAATGGATGTCAAAAGAAACCAGAGTAGCAATAGTTATTTCAGACAAAATAGACTTTAAAACAAAAACTGTACCAATAGACAAAGGACACTAAAAATTAACTAAGAGGACAATCCAACAAGAAGATAGAACAATTGTAAATACTTATGCACCCAATATGGGAGTGCCCAAATACATAAAAAGGTTAATAACAAGCATAAAGGAACTAATTGATAATAATACAATAATAGTAGGGGACTTTAACACCCCACTTACATCAATGGACAGATCATCTAAACAGAAATTCAACAAGGAAACAATGGCTGTGAATGACACACTGGAACAGATGGATTTAACAGATATATTCAGAACATTCCATCCTAAAACTGCAGAGTACACATTCTTTCCAAGTGCACATGGAACATTCTCCAGAATAGATAGATATTAGGCCACAAAACAAGCCCTCAACAAATTCAAGATCAAAGTCATACCATGCATCTCGTCTGACCGCAATGCTATGAAAGTAACACAACCAAAAGAAAAACCTGGAAAGACCACAAATACATGAAGGTTAAATAACATGCTATTAAACAATGAATGGGTCAACCAGGAAATAAAAGAATAAATAAAAAAGGATATGGACACAAATGAAAATAAAATACAATGGTCCAAAATCTCAGGGATGCATCAAAAATGGTTCTAAGAGTGAAGTTTATAGCAATAGAGGCTTACCTCAAGATGCAAGATAAATATCAAATAAACTAACCTTGCACTTAAAGGAGCTAGAAAAAGAACAACAAACAAAACCTAAAGCCAGCAGAAAGAAGGAATCTAAAGAATAGAGTAGAAATAAATGATACAGAAACTAAAAAAGGCATCACGATGCCTGACTTCAAGCTCTACTACAAAGTTGTGATCATCAAGACAGCATGGTATTGGCATAAAAACAGACACACAGATCAATGAAACAGAAGAGAAACACGAGAAATATACCCTCAACTCTACGGTCAACTATTCTTCAACAAATCAGGAAAAAATATCCAATGGAAAAAAAGACAGTCTCTTCAGTAAATGGTGCTGGGGAAATTGGACAGCTATATACGGAAGAATGAAACTCAACCTTTCTCTCACACCATACACAAAGATAAACTCAAAATGGATGGAAGACCTCAATGTAAGATAAGAATCCATCAAAATCCTGGAGGGGAACATAGGCAACAGCCTCTTCAACATCGGCCACAGCAACTTCTTTCAAGACACGNATAAGAATCCATCAAAATCCTGGAGGGGAACATAGGCAACAGCCTCTTCAACATCGGCCACAGCAACTTCTTTCAAGACATCTCCAAAGGCAAGGGAAACAAAAGCAAAAATGAACTTGTGGGACTTCATCAAGATAAAAAGCTTCTGCACAGCAAAGTAAACAGTCAGCAAAACTAAAAGGAAACTTACAGAATGGGAAAAGATATTTGCAAATGACATATCAGATAAAAGGCTAGTATCCAAAATCTATAAAGAACTTATCAAACTCGACACCCAAAAAACAAATAATCCAGTCAGGAAATGGGCAAAAGACGTGAACACTTATTTCTCCAAAAAAGGCATAAAATGGCCAACAGACAAATGAAAAAATGCTCCACATCACTTGACATCAGGGAAATACAAATCAAAACCACAATGAGATACCACCTCACACTAGATAGAATGGCTAACATTAACAAGGCAGGGAACAACAAATGTTGGTGGGGATGCAGAGAAAGGGGAACCCTCTTATACTGTTTGTGGGAATGCAAGCTGGTACAGCCACTCTGAAAAGCAGTATGGAGTTTCCTCAAGAAGTTAAAAATAGAGCTACCCCATGACCCAGCAATTGCACTATACTAGGTATTTACCCCAAAGATACAAATGCAGTGATCCAAAGGGGCATCTGCACCCCAATGTTTACAGCAGCAATGTCCACAATGGCCAAACTGTGGAAAGAGCCCAGATGTCCATCAACAGATGAATGCATAAAGAAGAAGTGGTTTATATATATAGTGGCATATTACTCAGCCATCAGAAAAAATGAATACCCACCATTTGCATTGCCATGGATGGAACTGCAGAGGATTATGCTAAGTGAAATAAGTCAATCAGAGAGAGACAATTATCATATGGTTTCACTCATATGTGGAACAAAAGGAATATCATGGAGGGCCATAGGGGAAGGGAGGGAAAACTGAATGGGAAGAAATCAGAGAGGGAGACAACTCATGAGAGACTCTGGACTCTGGGAAACAAACTGAGGGTTACAAAGGGGAGGGGGTGGGAGGACAGGGTAACTGGGTGATGGGTAGTAAGGAGGGCACGTGTTGTGATGAGCACTGGGTGTTATACACAACGCATGAATCAAGGAACACTACATTAAAAACTAATGATGTGGTATACGTTGGTTCACTGAACATAATAAAAAAAATAAAGAGTTACTCTAAAAAACAAAACAAAACAAACAAAAACCACAATAGAACAGATCAATGATACCAGGAAATGGTTCTTTGAAAAGATCAGCAAAATTAATAAACCTCTAACCAGACTTATCAAGAAAAAAAGAGAGAGGACTCAAATAAATAAATTCGCAAATGAGAGAGAAGAAACACCACCACCACAGAAATACAAACAATCATAAAGGAATATTAAGAAAAACTGTAAGTCAACAAATTGGAGAACCTGAAAGAAATGGATATATTCCTAGAAATATATAAATATATTCTCTCAAACATTTAAAGAATTAATAAACATTTTTCTTAAACTCTTCTAAAAAAATAGAAAAGGAAAGAAAACTTCCAAATTCACTTATGAGGCCAGCATTACCCTGATACCAAAACCAGATAAAGATACCACTAAAGGAAGAGAACTACAGGCCAATATCCCTATGAACACAGAGGCAAAAATCCTCAATGAAATACTAGCAAACCGAATCCAACAATATACAAAAAAAAAAAAAATTATTCAACATGATCAAGTGGCATTTATTCCTGGATTGCAAGGGTGGTTCAATATGATACACTATGTCAATAAGAAAAATGATAAGAACCATACGATCTTTTCAATAGATGCAGAAAAAGCACTTGACAAAGTACAACATCAATTCATGATAAAAACCCTCAACAAAGTAGTTTAGGGAGGACATACCTCAAAATAATAACAGCCATCTAAGAAAAGCCCACATGGAACATCATCCCTAATGGGGAAAAACTGAGAGCTTTTCCCCTAACGTAGGAACAAGACAGAGTTGTCCACTCTCACCACTTTTATTCAACATAGTACTGGAAGTCCCATCCAAGCAATCAGAAAACGAAAAGAAATAACAGGCATTCAAATAAGTAAGGAAGAAGTAAAACTTTCACTATCTGCAGATGACCTGATACTATACATAGAAAACCCAAAAGACTCTACCAAGAAACTGCTAGAACTGATAAACAAAGTCAGTAAAGTCACAGGATACAGAATCAATCTACAGAAATCTGTTGCATTTCTATACAATCAAAATACCAGCAGCATTTTTCACAGAACTAAATCAAACAATCCTAAAATTTGTATGGAACCACAAAAGATCCCCAACAGCCAAAGCAATCTTGAAAAAGAAAAGCAAAGCTAGAAGCATCACAATTCTGGACTTCGAGTTATATTACAAATCTGTAGTCATCAAAACAGTATGGTACTGGCACAAAAATAGACACACAGATCAATGGAAACAGAACAGAAAACCCAGAAATAAACCCAACTATATGGTCAATTAGTCTTGGACAAAGCAGGAAAGAATATGCAATGGGAAAAAGACAGGCTCTTCAATAAATGGTATCGCTTCAACTGAACAGCAGCACGCCAAAGAATGAAGCTGGAACAACCTTCTTACGTCCTACACAAAAATAAATTCAAAATGGATGAAAGACCTAAATGTGAGACGGGAACCATCAAAATCCTAGAAGACAACATAGGCAGTAACTTCTTTGACATCGGCCATAGCAGCTTCTATCTAGATATGTCTCCTGAAGCAAGGGAAACAAAAGCAAAAATAAACTATTGGGACTACATCAAAATCAAAGGCTTCTTCACTGTGAAGTGAACAATCAACAAAACTAAAAGGCAACATACTGAATGGAAGAAGATACTTGCAAGTGACATATCTGAAAAAGGGTTATTATCCAAAATATATAAGGAACTTATGAAACTTAACACCCCAAAACCAAATAATCCAGTTAAGAAACGGACAGAAGATACAAACAGACATTTCTCCAAGGAAGACATCCGGATGGCCAACAGACATATGAAAAGATGTTCAACATCACTCGGCATCAGGGAAATACAAATTAAAACCAGAAGGAGATATCACCTCACACCTGTCAGAGTGGCTAAAATCAACAACCTCAAGAAACAGGTGTTGGGGTGGATGTGGAGAAAAAGGAACCCAACTGCACTGCTGGTGGGAATGCAAGCTGGTGCAGCCACTGTGAAAAACAGTATGGAGTTTCCTCAAAAAGTTAAAAATAGACCTACCCTATTATCAGCAATCATAGCACTAGGTATTTACCCAAAGAATACAAAAATACTAATTCACAGGGATACAGTCACTCCTGTTTACAGCAACAGTATTTACAATAGCCAAGATATGGAAGCAGCTCGAGTGCCCGTTGATGGATGAATGGATAAAGAAGAAGTGGCATGTCGATAGTATATTTGTAAATATACTGTACACATACACAAATATATATGAATATTATTCAGCCATAAAAAAGAAGGAAATCTTGCCATTTGCGACGACATGGATGGAGCTATGGAGTGTAATGCTAAGCAAAGTAAGTCAGAGAAAGACAACCATATGGTTTCACTCATATGTGGAATTTAAGAAACAAACAAGCAAAGGAAAAGAGAGAGAGAGAGAAATCAAGGGACAGACTCTTAACTATAGAGAACAAACTAATAGTTACCTGAGGGAAGGTAGGTGGAAAGATGAGTGAAGTGGGGGATGGGAATTAAGGGTTGCACTTGTGATGAGCACCAGGTGACATATGGAAGTGTTGAACCATATTGTACACCTGAAACTAATATAACACTGTATGTTAACTAAGTGGAATTAAAATGAAAACTTAAAAACCCCCACAAAAACCAAAGGAATCACCTGCTCTCTAAAAGAGGTCTAAATCATGCTACTGGGGAACATGGGTCAGTATTTAAGGGATTTTAAAAAATAAAATGAAAAGGATTCATCAAATGGCTTCTTAAGGCCCAGCTAGCCTAGATACAAAGACGGTGACACTAGAGTCCAAACGCGTAGATTAGACGTTGTTTAATTTTTAATTAGAAGTTGTTTAATTTTCATGTGTCGTGCTCCCCTTTGGCAGTCTGGAAAAACTTATCCCCTTCTCAATGCTTTTTTTAAAAGCATAAAATGAAATGTAATTTATTACAAAGAAAAGCAATTTAAATACAGTTCTCAGAATACTAAAATCAAATTTGTGATTTGAATGAATATATGTATATATTATTTATTAACTCAAGATATTGTGGTTCCGGTGGTGATTTGTCATTTGTTACCAACAATCATAATGGAACAAAGTGATAAACCCTAATAAGAAGATAGTAAAAATAATGGTGTAATTTTTGCCTTTCAAGTTCATGGACCCAAGGTTAAGAACTTGCCTAGATGTGTGGGAGATCCATTTTCACACTCCAATATACTTGAAAGGAATCTGGAGGCTGGGATAAGCTTCAGAAGCTCAATTACTAGAATAGAGACATGTTTGCAATCCACAATCTATAATACGTATCTGAGGGAGCAAAGAATACTCAGACACAGTAAATGCAATTTCTACAATTTCTTTAATCTAGGGAAAGGTCAAAAGATCGAAGAAAAGCCATATTGCCATGCCAGCCCTGTCTGTGTAAGTTAGACATAGGAGCGATGGCATCTCTTTATTGAAAAAGTGCCTCTTTCTGAATCTTTCCTTCCCAAGGAGGGAAGAAACGAGCTCTCTCTCCTCATTGTCTGGAGTACTCATGGCTAAGATATTCCCAAAAAAAGTTGTAGAGGGAAATAAAACATCATAAAATTATTCCTCATTATCCTTTCCAAAAGCGATTTCCATGTTTGATGTAAACACTAATCCTGACCTCCATCCCAACCCTGGAAAAGTGTGAACATTGTGGGAACCCTTAAAATAAAGGAGAGAAAATGCAATTTATCTCATACGGTCTGAATAATATGCTTGAAATCTCACTTCCTTTGAACAACGGAAAAATTGCTTGAATATTTAAACATGCATTTGTTCTTGGGAAACAAAATGTTCAGCTCTAGTGGTTGCCACAGCAACTGCCTGGGCTAAAAATACAAAATCCACCATACGAAGAAAAAGTATGTACCAAGCAGGAAAGGGGAGAGAAAATGGGAACTCTCCCAAAGGAAGATTATTGGCAGGAATCAACCTGCAAAGACAAGGAAGGAGGTTGATCTCGTGGAAAACAATTTCCTGCGGGCCCCTGGGTTCGTATAGAAACCTACATGCCCCTCACCTTACAGAATTCCTTGTCTTCTCTCTTACCTTCCTTACACCTCTCCTTTCACAAAATCACGTTCTCACCGAGGATGAGACGTTATGAACACAGCTGGGAGGGGATGGAGCCCCTGGTACACCATCACCAAAGCTAACTCTCTTCTCATTGTTCCTGCCTCTGGCTTGGCCTGGCCCTCAGTGTTTTTCTTCCCATACGGAGACGGAATGAGTGGTTTGCCCTCCTGCCCCAGTCAAAATGGCTTCCTCATTGTCTTACACACATACCCTAGCTGTTCCTGCCTTGAAGCTTTTGCTCTTGCCGTCTCTCCATTTGGAAACAAGTGCTCCCACTTCCGTCTATGTAATAGCTCATGTATGTCTGGCTTGTTGTAAATGACACCTCTTTCCTGCAGCTTCCTGCAGCACCCTTGCTCTCACCGCTGTCTCCTTTCTCTGAAATGCTGTTTCAAAGAGAGCTGGTACCACACACTTGTTTGTGTGCGCATTTATTTTGTCTAGATTTCAGGCTCTGGGGAGCAAAGATCTTGTAGCAAACTTCTACTCTAGTCCCAGCGGCACGTGGCCCAAAGCACACTTGTTGACAAAATCTGCTCTACCACTGTCAGGGGAGGAAAGGTGAAGCTGAACTATGGGGCCGTGTTTGCATCTGTGGAAATCTGCAGTTCTGGGCATCAGGATGCACCTACAATCACTGTCTCTTGATTAAACCCGACCCCAGGGATGATTGCATGTGACTACACAAGAACCCCAAGTCAACAGCAAAAGCCCCTGGAGCCTACACAACTTCACTGCCCATACCCTTCTCCCACTTTGTGTAAAGTATAGCGTAGTGGAAAGAAACCGATACAATAATAACATTGTACTCCAAGTACACCCAGGGAGTTTAGATCACGATTCTACACTGTAATAGAAAGACTAAGGATTTAGGACCAGAAGAGCAAGTCTCAGCTTCACCTGGACTGCCCATGGACAACAGGTCATAGACAATGGACAGCACCTGGATATCTGTTTCCTCATTTGAACAAAAGGGTCACATTGCTATCTTCTTCGTATGGTTACTATGGGGATCAAATCAGATGAGGGATACGTTAAGTGCTTTAAAAAATAAAGCCAGTTGTGCAAATTGTAGTATCACTGCGAGTTAACACCCTCCAACAAATAAAAATTAAAATGCGTTCTTCCTAATCTCCCAAACCTATTTTTATTCTTTTTTCCTTTTGTTTCAGTCTCAATTTCTAAATTCTCTTAACCTCTGTGAAATTACCAGGGCTATTTTGCATGGTTGATTTTGTCACAGGCATCTTTCCAGGGAGCCGTGGGTCATTACTTTGCAACTCGATATCTACCCCTCAAATAATAATATAGTAATGTTCTGTATTTGCATAGCATCTCTCCAAGTACAAAGCCCTCCCACATTCATACTCAGAGAGGAGAAGCCGCATCACTCCCAGATAAACGGCAATTCCCACCTGTGCCATCTGCCTTCTGACTTTCTGGTTGAGGAGAGTAATACTGCAGGGAGGCTGGACCTAGAACTGAAATGAACTGTATATGGAAGGAGTAACCTTTGAAGACAAGGACACTCTGGAAGGACACCATGCGGTAGCCCCTCCCACTTCCTACCCCCTCCCTGCTTCTGCGGCTGACGCTCAGAAGTGTTNCTCACTTCCTTTGAACAACGGAAAAATTGCTTGAATATTTAAACATGCATTTGTTCTTGGGAAACAAAATGTTCAGCTCTAGTGGTTGCCACAGCAACTGCCTGGGCTAAAAATACAAAATCCACCATACGAAGAAAAAGTATGTACCAAGCAGGAAAGGGGAGAGAAAATGGGAACTCTCCCAAAGGAAGATTATTGGCAGGAATCAACCTGCAAAGACAAGGAAGGAGGTTGATCTCGTGGAAAACAATTTCCTGCGGGCCCCTGGGTTCGTATAGAAACCTACATGCCCCTCACCTTACAGAATTCCTTGTCTTCTCTCTTACCTTCCTTACACCTCTCCTTTCACAAAATCACGTTCTCACCGAGGATGAGACGTTATGAACACAGCTGGGAGGGGATGGAGCCCCTGGTACACCATCACCAAAGCTAACTCTCTTCTCATTGTTCCTGCCTCTGGCTTGGCCTGGCCCTCAGTGTTTTTCTTCCCATACGGAGACGGAATGAGTGGTTTGCCCTCCTGCCCCAGTCAAAATGGCTTCCTCATTGTCTTACACACATACCCTAGCTGTTCCTGCCTTGAAGCTTTTGCTCTTGCCGTCTCTCCATTTGGAAACAAGTGCTCCCACTTCCGTCTATGTAATAGCTCATGTATGTCTGGCTTGTTGTAAATGACACCTCTTTCCTGCAGCTTCCTGCAGCACCCTTGCTCTCACCGCTGTCTCCTTTCTCTGAAATGCTGTTTCAAAGAGAGCTGGTACCACACACTTGTTTGTGTGCGCATTTATTTTGTCTAGATTTCAGGCTCTGGGGAGCAAAGATCTTGTAGCAAACTTCTACTCTAGTCCCAGCGGCACGTGGCCCAAAGCACACTTGTTGACAAAATCTGCTCTACCACTGTCAGGGGAGGAAAGGTGAAGCTGAACTATGGGGCCGTGTTTGCGTCTGTGGAAATCTGCAGTTCTGGGCATCAGGATGCACCTACAATCACTGTCTCTTGATTAAACCCGACCCCAGGGATGATTGCATGTGACTACACAAGAACCCCAAGTCAACAGCAAAAGCCCCTGGAGCCTACACAACTTCACTGCCCATACCCTTCTCCCACTTTGTGTAAAGTATAGCGTAGTGGAAAGAAACCGATACAATAATAACATTGTACTCCAAGTACACCCAGGGAGTTTAGATCACGATTCTACACTGTAATAGAAAGACTAAGGATTTAGGACCAGAAGAGCAAGTCTCAGCTTCACCTGGACTGCCCATGGACAACAGGTCATAGACAATGGACAGCACCTGGATATCTGTTTCCTCATTTGAACAAAAGGGTCACATTGCTATCTTCTTCGTATGGTTACTATGGGGATCAAATCAGATGAGGGATACGTTAAGTGCTTTAAAAAATAAAGCCAGTTGTGCAAATTGTAGTATCACTGCGAGTTAACACCCTCCAACAAATAAAAATTAAAATGCGTTCTTCCTAATCTCCCAAACCTATTTTTATTCTTTTTTCCTTTTGTTTCAGTCTCAATTTCTAAATTCTCTTAACCTCTGTGAAATTACCAGGGCTATTTTGCATGGTTGATTTTGTCACAGGCATCTTTCCAGGGAGCCGTGGGTCATTACTTTGCAACTCGATATCTACCCCTCAAATAATAATATAGTAATGTTCTGTATTTGCATAGCATCTCTCCAAGTACAAAGCCCTCCCACATTCATACTCAGAGAGGAGAAGCCGCATCACTCCCAGATAAACGGCAATTCCCACCTGTGCCATCTGCCTTCTGACTTTCTGGTTGAGGAGAGTAATACTGCAGGGAGGCTGGACCTAGAACTGAAATGAACTGTATATGGAAGGAGTAACCTTTGAAGACAAGGACACTCTGGAAGGACACCATGCGGTAGCCCCTCCCACTTCCTACCCCCTCCCTGCTTCTGCGGCTGACGCTCAGAAGTGTTTCCAGGTTTGAGGATGAGACTGCATCCAAAAGGCTGCCCAAGGACAGTGTCAGTGTCCCTGCCGAGCCACGGATGTACACCCAACATATCATGTATGTGTTTTCCAGTGATGAGAGCTCCCACTCAGCTGAGAAGGCCTCCGAGATATCACGAAGGGCGTACCCTATGGCCTGTAATGCAAATTCAGCACCTGGAGGAAGGAAGTCCTGCCTGGGATTCAGCAACCTCTTGGAACTACTGAGCACTTGCGTTCAAATCAGCCTCCTCTGTGACTTGCATGTAGAGGCTTTCGCCCATATCATCCTTCCAGAAAAGGGAGACCACCATGCTTAGTGCATTGGCACTAATCAGCAATCTGAAGAATTCACTTAAAGCATCCTACACAAATGGCCTAAAATAGTCCAGGTTCTGTCTCCAAGAGTCTAATTCACACCTAGATCTTCAGGAGAATTTGCATTACCATTCTTTATGTTAATTCTCATAATGCCCCGGGGATAGTGGATGACTCAGAAATAAGCCTGCTAAATTCAGACGTTGGTGACAATTTTATTTTCTCATTTATATTCTTAATGATTTGATAAGGATTTACTGAGGGCTACCATGATCCAGAAACACCCTTGCATTGGTGACAACATAGTGATCAGTGTTCAAATCTAGGGAATTGTTGAAGGTGCTGGGAAAGGGAGGGGGTTACTGTCAGAAATCAGCAACTGAGAGAATCAGCCAGTCTCCATTTTAGGAAGTAAGCTTCTGTGTTCTGGATTTACACACACTTGGATATGAAACTAAGCTTCGTCATTTACTCTCTGTAATTTTGAGCAAATTGTATAACCCTTCTGAACCTCAATTTCTTCATCTGTAAAATAGGGTTATATAGGGTTATAGCACCTATTTCATTGGGTTTCTATCGAAGGAAAGGACATGGCGTGTATAAAGCACTTAGCTCAGTGCCTGATACATAGAAAGGACTCCATAAATGTTGACAAAAAATAGATACTCATTGCAGTCCAATTATTTTGATTTCATCTGACTTATTCCACAAATATTTATTTGAAATAGGGCAGCCATTAGGTTAAGCATTGGGCATTAAAAGACGAGTAGTCTCTGGTTCTGACTTCTGAAAAGCTTAGTATCTACTGTGGTCAGTGAGGAGACGATTGCCAAAAAACCAACTGCAATGTTGAGCAGGAACTGTCATGGTGCTTAGAAGCTACCATTGGAGAAGGGTTAAGTGAAGATAAAATTTAAAAAATTTAATTTTCTTTTATTTTTAAGATTTTATTTATTTATTTGAGAGAGAGAGAGCACAAGCAGAGGGAGTGAGCAGCAGAGGGAGAGGAAGAAGCAGGCTCTCCAGGAGCCCGATTCGGGGCACCATCCCAGGACCTTGGGATCATGACCTGAGCTGAAGGCAGGTGCTTAACCAACTGAGCCACCCAGGTGCACCTATTTTTCTTTTTCTTAATTGATCTAACAGATAACAGTTTGTTCAAAATAATAGAGGCAATATATTCAATATATATTCAATGAAGTATGCTTATATGTAAGTGAAAAGAATGACAGCAATGATGTAAGAGATGAGAATAGACTACCTTATCAACAGCAGAATACCCATTTTTCTCAAGGTCACATGTAATAGTCACCAAGATACACCACATTTCAGCTTATAAAACATAACTTAACGAATTTGAAACAATAGAAATCATGAAGAGTGTGCTGTGAGAACACAATGAAATTAAAATAAAAGTTGATAAAAGAAAGGTAGCTGAAAAATTCCCAAATACCTGGAGATGAACCAGTATACTTCTAAGTAACACATGGGTCAATGAAAAAAAAAATCTCAAGAAAAATTTAAAAATATTTTGAACCAGGGGCACCTGGGTGGCACAGCGGTTAAGCGTCGGCCTTCGGCTCAGGGCGTGATCCCGGCATTATGGGATCGAGCCCAACATCGGGCTCTTCTGCTATGAGCCTGCTTCTTCCTCTCCCACTCCCCCTGCTCCCGTTCCCTCTGTCGCTGGCTGTCTCTATCTCTGTCGAATAAATAAATAAAATCTTTTAAAAAAATATTTTGAACCAAATGAAAATGAAAACAAGTTAATGGAATTTGTGGGATGCAGCATAAGCAATGCTTAGAGGAAAATTTATAGCATTGAATGCAACTATTAGACAAAAGAAAGATCAAAAATTGATGATCTAAGCTTCCACCTTAGGAAATAGAAAAAGAAGAACAATTTAGATCTAAAATAGGTAGAAGAAAAAAGTAATAAAAACTATAGTAGAAATCAATGAAATTGAAAAGAAGAAATTAATAGAGAAAAACAACAAAGCCAAAAGCTATTTCTTCAAAGAGATCAATAAAATTGATAAGCCTCTAGCCAGGTTAACTAATTAGAAAAGAGAAAGGACACAAATTACTAATGTCAGAAATAAAAGAAATGAAAGAGAACTACATCCCATGGAAATTCAAGTGACAATAAAGAACGACTCCATGCCCACAAATGTAATAACCTAGATGAAATGACTAATTCCTTGAAAGGCACAATCTGCCAAAACCCACAGAAAAAGAAATAGCTAATCTGAATAATCTTGAAGATGAGTAAAAACACACTACCAGAAATTGGGACATATTATGTAGACACTTATAATTTGTATAGGTTATTGTGAATGTTACAAATTTTAAAAGTTTTACAGTAAAGATCAGAAGGAATAAGCAATAAGAAAAGATAAGAGGCTTTAGCAGTTAGTATGTTAATAGTTACCTTTTAAAAAAATTTTATTTTATTTGACACAGAGAGAGAGAGAGAGCACACACAAGCAGGGGGAGGGGTAAAAGGAGAGGGAGAGGCAGGCTCTCCGCTGAGCAAGGAACCCAATGTGGGGCTCGATCCCAGGACCCTGAGATCATGACCTGAGCCAAAGGCAGACACTTAACCAACTGAGCCACCCAGGTGCCCCAATAGTTACTTTTAAGATACCCATTTTCAGGGAAGGCAAAGGTGGCCAAATTACTGGAGATTAATATATTAATTTGTGGTTAAATATACAAAGCAGTTGTTTGTGGAAAAAATGGTGAGAAATGAAAAGAGGAATACAGGATATTTTTTTAAGGGGCAGTGGGATCAGGAGAAGCATTTACTTTTCTGGAACAAAGGATACTAAATCATACTTTTGGTTCATAAATGAACCTGCAGAATAGGAGATAAAACATTTATAGGATATGGTTTGACAGAGATAAAAGGGAATGAGATTAAAAGTACCAGCCTAAGAAAGAAGGGGAAATTCTTCATCCTCTGAGAGAAGAGGAAGGAACAGACAGGCGTAAGAAGATACAGAGACATTCTGAAATCAGGAGCGAGTTGAGACCCTTATATTCGATGGCTGGAAAAAATTAGACTAAAAGCAAAATAGGGTGCATAATAGTTTCTCAGTAAACATGCACTGAATTAATGAGTGAATCATTTAAACTACATCTGTCTGAATAAACTAAAAGTAATCTAGACTAAATAAGGAGGCAGTGGTAGCTGCAGGAGAAATATAGACACAAGAGGAGTGTAAACTTCAGGTGAGCAGCAGTGAGAGTGGTCCCACAAAGTGCGTTACAAGGGAATCTGCAGGGAGGGGAGTGGGGAGTCTGGAGGTATTTAGGGATGAGGAGGGTGGGTCAGAGGTGAAGGTACAGGAAAAGGGGAGGTGTGGGGTTTGCACAGAGAGAAGTTAATGATTACCATGGTCTGGCAGTCCTGCGTCATGATCACTAAAATCCATTCCTTTCCCTCCTGGGCATACGCTAGACCACATCGCTCAGCCTCCCTTGCTGTTAGGTATGGCCATGTGACTGAGTTCTGACCAAAGGAATGTGGTAGGAGTAACACACGCCATTTCCAGAACTGAGCTCGAAAAATCTCTGACCTGATGCTCCACTTCCTTCATCTGATGGCCCAAAGCAAAGGATGCAGTGGTGGATTCCGCTGGAGGGCCCCAAGAAAGGGACTGACAAGCTTTCCCTTAAAGAGCAGGATAGTAAATATTTCAAGCTTTGTGGGCCAAGAGGCAAAATCAAGGATTTTATGTATGTACTTTTATAGCTATTTAAAAAAATAACCATTTAAACAGGTAAAAACCATTCTTAGCTCATGGGCTGTAAAACGCAGGCAACAGGCTGATGTGACCCACAGGTCATCATGCCCAAGATGGTCATGGGGACCTGGGACGGGGTGGGAGGGGGGAAGCCTGGGTCTCTGATTGACTGTGGAACAGATCTGCCCTGCCCACTACTGACTGCACTTTGCATGGATGAGAAAGAAGCTTCTGTTACGTGAGCCCCTGTTATGCTGAGCACCCAGAGCAGGGTACACTGTGGTTAGCCGATCCAGACTGATAAAGAGATGAGAGGGATTTGGAAAACAGGAAGGTGTGCACTGAAATAAGGTTTGCTATTTGCTATCTGCCAGACCCTGTACTGGGCGTCTTACGTGCATTATCACAACTAACTTTCACAAACTAGGGGGTATGTACTATTATCATATGCATTTTACAGATGAAGAAAAAAGATTAAGTGAATTTCTTGTTCAAGTCACAGAGCTAAAAAGTGTGAAGTTGGACTGGATCCTAAGTTACTCTGGTTCTGGCTTGTTCTCTTTAGCATTCTTACTATGCTGCTCCCAGGAATGGAATGGGTTGTTGGAGAATGTACTGTGTAGGGCTGAGTTCTGTTTACTTAATTATTTATCCACTCATTCATAATTCATAACTTGTCTAGATCCAGGAATGACGTAAGTAAGTTTTGTTAGTTAGGAGAACATAAACAAACTGACCCAAAGTTCCAATTAGGAAACTAATATATGGTTGTAAGCCCTGGAGACAATGCCTCCCAGAATCTAGTTATTGCTAAAGTAAATAGAAGGGCTCTTTTGAGCAGTAAAATTCCAGGCACTAAGGTCTGGCAAGTCTCTCTCAGATTCCTGTCTCTCTCATTCTTCCCACAGTTCTAACAGATCTGGTCATCTGGTTGCAAAACCCAAAGCCATCTTGTTTTTAGGAGAGCGAGGGGCTGCTAAAAGTTGTCATGCAATCCATGGTAGGACCTTACTGGCAACAGACCATTTGGTACGAGGACCACAAAAATACAAATGGCCCCATGTACTTCAATAGCTCCAGAAGTGATTACTGTATTATCAGGACAGTATAATAACTGATGTTCGTAATGAAACTTGATCATTTAAAAAATGTAAAAACATCTATAACTACTCTAGTGTTAAAAAATATACTTTGGGGCTCCTGAGTGGCTAGTTAAGTGTCCAACTCTCAGCTTTGGCTCAGATCATGATCTCATGAGATCGAACCCCGTGTTGGGCTCTGCACTCAGTGGGCAGTCTGCTGGAGATTCTTTCCCTCTGCCTCCCTCTCCCATTCTCTCTCTCTCAAATACATTTTAAGATTCACATTTTACCAAATATTCCATCGAACAGTATCAATCTAAAACTAGCACTGTGGTTTTATAAAGATATGAAATGCCTGAAAAAATCATATATGACACACTTTTCACTCTCCCAAAGGTAGGGAAAGCAAGATATTATCAGAGAGGGTATATATTGCAAACTCTGAAGCTAATTTGACTACTGCTAAAATTTGATGAGGTATTCTTATTGTCTGAGGAATATTGCAAACAGATAAAATTTGGGGAGGAAATGTATATAAAACCTATAGTCTTGTATTCTTTAGTGCAGTATATAAACTTCTAAAAGCCGACTATCCTGATTCTTCATTTCTCCAAAATAAACTTGTACTTCAGCTATCCAGATACTTTGGGTGAAGTTAGTCTTTGGAAATTGTGGCAAGAAGGTATTTTTCAAGCTTGCATACACTGGATAATTAGTACGTATAGAACCAACAGGAAGGATGAAAGACATGAATTCACACGATGGTATTTTAAATGCCTCTGTTATGTGTTCAAATTCCTGGGACATATATACCATGTATCAACTGACAAAACGAATTATTGAAAACACATACTAACGACATTTATTATAAAGAATACCTCTGAGTAGCAGTATAAAGAGTCAAGATAGTATAAAATAAAGGCAATGAAGAGAGAACCCAGGGTGACTTTTTGCAGCCAGTGTTAGGCAAGTCACTGCAATTCTTCAGGCCTCAGTTTCTCCATCGATAAAAGGGATGGATCTGATAGAAAAACCTCTATAGTTCTCTCCAGCTCCAACATGCTCCCTGACATCACATTGATCTTGATAACTCAAGAAGCACTCCTTGCTTGGTAACTGTGCAGAAAATTGTGAGTTCTAAAATAAACTTAATATGTATCTTTGGACTTACTTATGGGTCTTGGCTTTCTAAAATAAATCTAGTATCTATTCTTTGATTTATTTATGGATCTTGGATTTCTTTGTTTCTATCAACTGAGTCATTAAATCTTTCAGGTTAAGAAATTTTAATTATTATCCAATCCCCTATTTATTGAGATGAGGAGCCATGGGGTTTAGGAATTTGCCCAAGGTCACACCTGAGGGCACAGTCAAGACTAACCCAGGTTTCCTGACCCGCCAACCCTCGATTCGCTATTCTGTTACCATATGTTTGAGACAGAGTCTACATGTAAATTAGGAAATGTCAAAAGTCCACAAGCTTCTGGAGTCACCATGAGAAGCAAGGGAGCCAATTTATTTATGATTAAGTAGAAGTTCTTTGAAAAAAAATTAATAAAACATTGTTTAAGAAGTTAAGTGCCTCCAGGGATAAGGATCTGGCCTCCTTTGCCAACACAGAACTCCATGAAAATGAAGTCTGATGTGTAAATGTATTTTTGTTGAAGTTTTTCCATTGAGATTGAGGAGGGCAAACTGATTTAGATAAAATGAGAACTGACCTCAGCTGACCCCAAAACTTTTGCCCAAGGCACAAAACAAAGCCCCAATCCAACTCTACTCTGGGTTCAGGGAAAGGGCAGCAAAGGGGAGGGTGGGTAAGGATGGCGGCTGGGAAATAAACACATTCGTATGTTCTCCCCTTCCTGACTAGAAGTTTCACTGCCAAACTGTCATAAGAAAGGTTGTTTATACAGACGTCCAGCCAAGCTAAAACAAAAGTAGGAGTCAACTCATCGGATTTTTGACTTGTTTCCCAAAGAAAGAATAGTTAAGTGAATCTTCTAGATTTCTGGCTTCTTAAATAAACACGTTTAACAAAAAGAACTGCCCCCAAGGGAAATAGATTTTAAGTAGTGAGCCTCTTGTCACAGAATGTGCGGAAGCAGAGTCTAGATACTCAAAGACACTGTGAAAGGAAGCCAAGCATTATAACAGGGGGTCAGAGGATTAAACCAAATGACTCTAAAGTCATTTGAAATCTCCGAGTCCATAATGGAGTAACGCAAGTAACCCTTAGTAAATCACAATTTGGATTTTTCCCATATAGTTTTCAATCAACCAGCTTGGAATCTTTGTAATTTCAAAATAACACCCTAAAACAATGTGAAAATTCTTTCCCAAACACTTACAGTATTATTTCTAACAGTATCATAGCAGGGGCTGGGCTTATGGGAAAGCAAGAGACGTCTGTTCTGAATTTGAAAGCTTCTATTTCTCTCCCTAGCCTACTGAGCTCTGGTGTTTGGGTGTGATCACCGCTGTTTCCTCCTACACATTCA
This sequence comes from Ailuropoda melanoleuca, assembly GCF_002007445.2. Classification (NCBI taxonomy): domain Eukaryota; kingdom Metazoa; phylum Chordata; class Mammalia; order Carnivora; family Ursidae; genus Ailuropoda; species Ailuropoda melanoleuca. The sequence continues at coordinate 142,462,733 of NC_048218.1, read as the reverse complement.
CCGCTTGGCCTTGACCATTCTTCCTAATGGAATTCTAATTTTGTTCAAATTTTGAGTAGCCAGTTTTTCAGGGGACACCAAAGCCATAAGAGGTTAAGTCTTGACTGGTTGAAGTCAAACATGGTAACTCCATTGCTTTTGGAAAGTGATTAGTTTAGATATGGGCGTATGGCATGATGTTGGCTGAAGAGATGTAAGGAAATCTGTTGGTGAGGCTCTGGGAAACTTTTTCCCACTCCTAAAAAGGGACACAAGTTTAATAGTTTCCTTTTCTGCCTCTGGATGTTGTCACCTACAATGAAAGCGCCATCTGGTACCATCAGGGAAGCCAGGCTAAGGACAAAGCAAATTGCTGTAGCTGACGGAATAAAAAGATGGATGGATACTAGGTCCTTGATGACATCACTGAGCTGCTAAATGAACCAGCTTTGGACCTCCTCTATCTTTGGGCTTCTTCTTAAGAGAGAAAAGAAACAGCCTGTTGTTTACTGGTTTTTTGGGGGTTTTTTGTGTGTGTGTGCCTTTGGGCTTTTTTTTTTTTTTTAACTTGCAGCTGAAAGCATCCTATAAACTGAATGACCATATTGAGTCATAGAGTTTAAGCATTGCATCTCTAAGAATCTTATCATAGAACCCCATTACAGAATTATTTCTCTGGCAAAGCTATGAAATAAAAAATTACAGTAAAAATAACAAAATCATTGTAATTATTATTATTTTTATTATTATTATTAAGCATCATGAAAAGCATGGGTTTGGGAACAAAATAGATTTAAGTTTAAAAGTCAGCTCTTGGGGCGCCTGGGTGGCTCAGCCATTAAGCGTCTGCCTTTGGCTCAGGGCATGATCCCAGGGTCCTGGGATCGAGCCCCGCATCGGACTCCCTGCTCCGCTGCCTCTTCCTGGGCCTGCCTCTTCCTCTCCCACTCCCCGTGCTTGTGTTCCCTCCCTAGCTGGCTATCTCTCTCTCTGTTAAATAAATAAATAAAATCTTTAAAAATAAACAAATAAATAGAAGTCAGCTCTTTATCTTGCCAGCTTGGTGATCTTGGGAAAATTATTTAACCTCTCTGCTATCGACAACTTGTATTTTAAAGGGAAGACATATAACGTGATTTGTGTTGTATGAAATGTGATAATGTACATAAAGCATCTGGAAACAATAGTTTTCTCATCTATAAAATTAGAATAGTAAAACAGCTCATATGATATATGTAAGAATTAAGAGAGACAATGAGTATATATAATTAGCACTTTATACATAATTACAATAGAATGGAGTGACTGAATTACTCAGGGAATGGAACGACAGCACTGCTTTCTGATGAGGGGCTGGGAGACAATACCGGAGCTCTGCTGTTCAGAGTGGTACATGCAGGAGGCCTAAAGACAGCCTTCACCTTCTTCAGGATTTGGCCAGGTGCTAACTCTCTTTAGAACTAGAAAGTTGGAAGTAAAATTCATCTTCTAGACCCATCAGAATTAATAGGCCAGGTGAACCTTCATAAAAGCATTTCTTCAATAGATCTTTGGCTCTTTCTGAGTGGTTCTTCTCTTGCTTTCTTCTCTCTCCTTCTCTCTTTCTCTCCCTCTCTCTCTCATTAAATGCCTACTTTTAGTTCTGAAGAACTTCTTCAAAGGTTTTTGTATTGGTCCCGCCAAAAGAAAAAATTAAGGTTGATTATCTTAACTTTGGTCTCAAGCCAAGGCCAAATAGGCTTTTCTCCGAAGAGTGCTGGCATTTGAGATTCTGCTGATGAATGCCAGCAAGTATATCAACCTGGGAGTTAGAGTTTCTACTAAGCACTTGAGTTGTGGTGACTTTGAGAAGGCACTTTACTTACCGGGACCATCTTTCCTTGCCTATAAAACGAGAGAGATTGCATTAAGTCCCTTCTCTGAAATCAAAATCACTACTAGGGCTTTCCTTGTGACTAACCAATCCCATCTTTCTTTTTCATCTTTATATATAAAACAATGTCTCTCTGCACAGCTATCATATTGTATAAACTTCTCCCTTGCATATTTTTGCCATGCCACGATGACCTAGGATGATTACCAAACTCATTTTCATTTCATCTTTAGTACACAGTTAAACTACATTTCTTGGCCACCTTGCAGAGGTGGGGACACATATCTGAGTTCTGGTTTGTGTAATGTGGGTCAAATTGATATAACACTTGTAGGAATGGTCATAAGAACAATTCTCTACCTTCTCTGTCCCTTTCTTCACGTGCTGATAGAGCTGAACGAGGACACTGAGGTCCTAAGATGTCGTGGGGCCACATGATGGAAACAGTGTGTCCCACCTCTCTACCCACCCCCACGCTCAACCCCAACCCTGCCACTTCTCAATGGCGGTGACATAAGTGACATATTATGGTAAGCCACTGAAATTAGGGGGTATTTTAGTATACCATTTGGCCTACTCTGACTGTACAACCCAACTATACAAGGTCTTTTTAGACAATAGGTACATATCGTCTTCCTTTAAAAAATAAGACAGGGCGCCTGGGTGGCTCAGTCGGTTAAGTGTCAGCTTTTGGCTCAGGGTCCTGGGATCAAGCCCTGTATCAGGCTCCTTGCTCCGTGGGGAGTTTGCTTCTCTTTCCTTCTCTCTCAAATAAATAAAATCTTTTTTAAAAATAAAAAAATAAGGCAGATTACAGGGCCAGTTAGAGGATTTGGATTCCACAAAATGGTCATAAAATATTATTTAAAGAAATAAAAACAAAAGCGGAAAAGTAAAGACAAACTCTCTTAGATTAAAAAAGAGCTCTTTTTTTTTTTTTTTTTTTTTTTTTTTTTTAATGTCAATGTTTTCTCTGCAGTTAACAATGTATTGAGTCTGGAAGCCCGGAACTAAGAACTAGAAGGCCATAGTCCCTCCATTGCTGTTCACTGGTACAAATGACTTCAGTGAGAATCCTAATATTGAGTGTTTTGTGGGTCTGAGAGCTGGAATGGGTTTTAGATGCTCTTCTATTCAGGCCCATCATATTCAGGTAAAGAAACTGAGGGCCAGAGGTATTCGAGTCATGCAACAAGCTGATGGAAGAACTGAGGCTACTTTCCTGGCTCCAACACTCTGCCCTTTGTGTCACAAACTTTATAGGTCAGACATTTATTGTGCTTAGGGCAAACACACTAAAATCAAATTTAGAAATAGTAAGATAGTAGATATTACATGGATATTGGTTGGAATGGAGAAGGTTTCACAAGGAAATAAAGTAATACCAGTTGCTTGATTACTCTGAATTAAATGATAGGGCAACTCCAGAAACACGAGGATAGTGTCTGATGGGAAAGTAAGCTCAAGAATGCTAAACATGTCTTGGGGCGCCTGGGTGGCACAGCGGTTAAGCGTCTGCCTTCAGCTCAGGGTGTGATCCCAGCGTTGTGGGATCGAGCCCCACATCAGGCTCCTCCGCTGTGAGCCTGCTTCTTCCTCTCCCACTCCCCCTGCTTGTGTTTCCTCTCTTGCTGGCTGTCTCTATCTCTGTCAAATAAATAAATAAAATCTTTAAATAAAAAAAAAAAAGAATGCTAAACGTGTCTCAAGCCTGAGGAGATCATTTTTTCATTGGCTTTCTAATTGAGAAAATCCAACCTGAAAAAAATAAATAAATTATATACTAAAATCTGCTAATAAGTAGAGAATATAAAGGTGTTATACTTGGTCATCATCACTTTGTTCAAAAAGCAGGAAAGCAACGACCTTCCATGCTGGCTAAAGCATCACATCAGTTTGTGTTTCCCTAAAATACCTTCCTATAAGAGTGCTTTATATTTCAGGACAAGGAAGTGGGGACCAGATAGATACTGAGAAAATACTTACCTATTTAGGGCATTGTGAGAGCTTAAAATTTTTAATGGGTATGGAGTATCTGTTGCACTTCTCTATTTATTTAACTAACATTACAAGTTGTCTACTATGTCTCGGACCCTGGTCTAGGCACAGGAATACAAAGGTGAGTACATGTATTCACTTCCCATTAGTTTTTCAGGAGTTAAGGGATCAGAAAACTAAGATTAAATGAGATGGGTACCACTAGAGCTCAGAGGAGCTCCAACTCTGCCTAGATATATCAGCCAAGAATTCAAGGGGGCCAACTGAGACTTTCATTGAGTTTTGAAGGATAGGTAATATTAATGAAGTAGAGAAGAGAAAAGGCGTTCTTGGTAGAAAGAATAGTCCACGTCAAGGCTCCAGTGCATGGTATGACCAGGAAACTATAACAAATTATTCTTTTTCTAGTGGAGGTTGTTGGTGGGCATTTAGGGAAAGGTACATACGTGCATCATTCTCCATTTACTTAACTGTAAGTGACAAAAATCTAACACAATGCCATGTAAAGAAAGATGAGAATTTATTCACTCATATAACTGAAAAAATCTAAGGGTAGATTTCCAAGCATGGTTAGATTTAAGTTAGTGTCTCTCTCCCCATCTCCTGGCGCTGTGTTCCATTTTATTGGCCCATTTCCCACTAGGCTATCTACTTAAAGAGACTGGTAGCTTCAGTCTGAAGTCATCCACACAGCCAGCAATCCTAACAAAAAAGATCAATGTTTTATCTCAATAGTTCAAGCAAATCTTGAAATTACATCTCATTGGCCTGGCTTGAGACACATGTGCGTTCCTGAATCGCTGTCCTTATAGCACAAAGCTCAGTCCTACAGCCCTGGTTGCCCCCTCCAATGCATCATACTCTTCTCTGTACTCAGCCCAGTTTATACTGAAATTATCAGTAGTTTTGCCCTAGAATATAGACTCAAAACACATCAGACTTCTGCAATAAAGGGGGAGGGGCTGTTGGACCCCTTCCTAATACCGTACACAAAAAATTAACCCCAAATTGATGATAGAGCTAAATGTAAGAACCAAACTAAAAACTCTTAGAAGGAAACATAGCAGTATATCTTTGTGACCTTGGGTTGGGCAAACCCTTCTTAAATATGATATTTAAATATATATATGTATGTATGTGTGTAATATCAAAAGCAAAAGTGACAAAAGAAAATATAGATAAATTCAACTTCATCAAAAATAAGAATATTTTACTGCAAATGATACCCTGAAGAAAATGAGCAACAGCCCACAGAATGGGAAAAAAATGTGGAAATTATATAACCGAGAAGTGATTTATTTTCAGAATATATAAATTTCAGAATAGTAAAAAATTCTTATAACTCAATGATAAAAGATAAATAAGTCAAGAAAACACAGCCAAAGGATCTGAATAGACATTTCTCCAGAGAAGATATACCTATGGCCAATAAGCTCATGAAAAGATGCTTAACATCATTAGCCATTAAGGAAATTTTAATCAAAATCATAAATGATACCACTTTACAATGTCTAGAATCACTAAGACAAAATAGCTACAAGTATTGGCAAAAATACGTAGATGTTAGAACCCTCATACATTGCCAGTGGGAATGCAAAGTGTGGCAGCCACTTTGGAAAACAGTTTGACGGTTCTCAAAAATTAAGCCTACCGTTACCACATGACTCAGTAATAAGTCACAAGTATAACCTAAAATAATTGAAAATAGGTACTCAAACAAATCCATGTATACTCACATTCATAGCAGCACCATTCCCAATAGCCAAAAGGTGAAAGCAACCTGGATGTCCAACAAATGATGAATGGATGCATAAAATGTGGTATATCTAGACAATGGATTATTATTTGACAATAAAAAGAAATGAGTAAAAATCATGCTACAACATGGACAAACCTTGAAAATGTGCAATCACCAAAGTCCACATATTGCATGATTCCATTTATTGAAATGTTCACAATAGGCAAATCGAGAGAGACAGAAAGCATCTTAATGGTTGACGGGGGCTGGGAGGGGGCTGGAATAAGGAGTGACTATTAAAGAGCATGTTTTCTTTTTGGGGTAATGAAAATATTCTAAAATTAGATTATGGTGATGATTGCACAACTCTGTCAATATATTAGCCTCATTGATTATAAAATTTAAGTAAGTGAATTGTATGTAAATTATGTCTCAACAAAACTGTTTATAGAGACACATAATGGGCAAACGACTTGAACAGACATTTCTCCCAAGAATATCTACAGAGGGCCCATAAACACCAGTAAAGATGTTAACACCATTGGTCATTAAGGGAATGCAAATCAAAACCACAATAAGATACCCCTCCACACCTGCTGGGATAATTATACGAAAGAAAGAGAAAATAACACGTGTTGGTAATAATCCGGAGAAATAAGATAACGTACTTTGAGGGTAGGAATGTAAAATGGTGCAGCCGTTGTGGAAAATAGTTTGGCGGTTCCTCAGAAAGTTAAACATGGAATCACCGTGTGACTCAGGAATCCCATTCCTGGGTATGTACTCTAGAGAAATGAAAACAAGTGTCCACACAAACATTTGTGCACCAATGTTTAAAGCAGCATTATTAATAATAGCCAAAAGGTGGGAAAAAACCAAATGCCCATCAAGAGATGAATGGATAAATTGTGGTATATACATGCAGCAGAATATTATTCATCCATAAAAAGGAATGAAGTATTGATACATAATACAAGAATGAAAGCATTACGCTAAGTGAAAGAAGTCAGATACAAAGGTCACAAATTATATGATTCCTTTTGAATGAAATAAATATCCAGAAGAGGCAATCCCACAAAGACAGAAAGCAGAGTAGTGGAAAGGGAATGGAGAATGATCACTTAACAGATATTGGGCATTCTTTTGGGCTGATGAAAAAGTTTGGAAACTAGAAAGAAATGGTCGTTGTACAGCACTGTGAATACACTAAATGCCCCTGAATTGTCCACTTTAAAATAATTAATTATATATTATGTGAATTTCACCTCAATGTTTAAAAAAACACATCCATAACACAAATTCTATCTTTTCTTTCAGAGGTTTACCCATAAACAGCAGGACAAAATCCCCACTACTTATTTTGGCATTCAAGGCCCTTTATAACTTGCCCTAAACTTATATCCACTACCCCACCATCCTAGATTCCACACTCCCCCCAAGTCCTCCAGCCTGATACCGTCTAGACACACGGCTATTCCGTAACTTTGCTCTGAGATGCCCTTGCCTGGCAGACTGCATATGCTGTTCTGCTTCCCCAGCTAGACTTTGAGTTTAGGGCAGATACATCAAATTCATCCTTGCATTCCCAGAGTCTAACCCTGAGTCTGGTATTTAGCGAGCACTTAATGAACATTTGCTGAATTAAATTGAATGTGTTCAGAAACCCTGGGGAAAATCTCCCAGAATCCCTCGGGGATGGCAAATGCGTGNCGTGCTAAGTGAAAGAAGCCAATCACCAAAGTCCACATATTGCATGATTCCATTTATTGAAATGTTCACAATAGGCAAATCGAGAGAGACANTGTGCAATCACCAAAGTCCACATATTGCATGATTCCATTTATTGAAATGTTCACAATAGGCAAATCGAGAGAGACAGAAAGCATCTTAATGGTTGACGGGGGCTGGGAGGGGGCTGGAATAAGGAGTGACTATTAAAGAGCATGTTTTCTTTTTGGGGTAATGAAAATATTCTAAAATTAGATTATGGTGATGATTGCACAACTCTGTCAATATATTAGCCTCATTGATTATAAAATTTAAGTAAGTGAATTGTATGTAAATTATGTCTCAACAAAACTGTTTATAGAGACACATAATGGGCAAACGACTTGAACAGACATTTCTCCCAAGAATATCTACAGAGGGCCCATAAACACCAGTAAAGATGTTAACACCATTGGTCATTAAGGGAATGCAAATCAAAACCACAATAAGATACCCCTCCACACCTGCTGGGATAATTATACGAAAGAAAGAGAAAATAACACGTGTTGGTAATAATCCGGAGAAATAAGATAACGTACTTTGAGGGTAGGAATGTAAAATGGTGCAGCCANCCCTCGGGGATGGCAAATGCGTGTGCAGTGAAGAGGTGGAAGGAGGCAATTTCCTAGAATTAGAAATTAACCTATTGTGGGGCGCCTGGGTGGCTCAGTCGTTAAGCGTCTGCCTTCAGCTCAGGTGTGATCCCAGGTCCCTGGGATCNGTTGTGGAAAATAGTTTGGCGGTTCCTCAGAAAGTTAAACATGGAATCACCGTGTGACTCAGGAATCCCATTCCTGGGTATGTACTCTAGAGAAATGAAAACNCGAGCTCCGCATCGGGCTCCATGCTCCGCTGGAAGCCTGCTTCTTCCTCTCCCACTTCCCCTGCTTGTGTTCTCTCTCTCACTGGCTGTCTCTCTCTCTCTGTCAAATAAATAAATAAAATCTTAAAAAAAATTAACCTATTGTGTTAAGAAAACATTAGAATAGATATACTGTTCCTTTCATTTGTCTTTAGGAAAATACAAAAACAAAAAACAAGGAATGTTGAAGTGCAGTGAATATTCTCAAAAGGTTTATGTTTTATTAAATTAGGGTCAGGAAGAAAGAACGGGCATAAAGTAGACGGCATAACAGAAATCTTTGCAATTTGGTCTTGGAGGAATGACCACACCTGAAACACCCGAGGGCTTTTCATGGACCTCTATTCAATAGAGGGAGGTGAGGGGGAGTAGATAGTAGGCAAAGGGGAAATGGATCCAAGCTGGCCTTCTGTCAGTGCTGCCATGCTGTGGTACAGAATTTATCCAGGGCAGAGCTGAAGATCTTGACCATGTACTGGTGACCCTTGGACAACATGGCGGTTAGGCATGCTAACCCTGCATGCAGCTGAAAATCTGTTTCTAATTTTTGACTCCCCCCAGATTTAACTACTCATAGCTTACTGTTAATCGGAAGCCTTACCAATAACACAGACAGCTGATGAACACATTTGTGTGTGTTATGTGTATTGTAACCATATTCCTACAATAAAGTAAGCTAGGTGAAAGAAAATGCTATTAAAAATCATAAGGAAAAGAAAATATGTTCACAGTTCTGTGCTACGTTTATTGAAAAAAAAAAAACCCATGTGTAAGTGGACGCACCCAGTTCAAACCCATGTCATTCAAGAGTCAACAGTATATGGGGGTTGAGCCTGGGGTGAGAGGTTGAAAAGACTCCCTGGCAGAAATGAGGTCTCCCCTTATTTAAACATGTTACTGGAAGGTTATCCAGTGCTTCTGATAGAACCATCCAAACTCCTCAGCGTTGAGAGTCACATACACAATGAGTGTGGAAATGTTTAAAGGCAACAACGATAACAACAGCTAACATTAAATACCCTTTTACATTCCCATTAGTGTTCCGGCTGAGGAGGAATGCTGAAATGAGTAAAAAACAATTTTTAACTACAAAAGTTCATAGCTTACTGAGATAGACAAATCATTCACTCAGTGCTAAGTGTCATTGCTGACTCACGAGAAAGTGCTGCGGGACCCTCATGCCTCAGTCGTTTTCTCTGTAAAATGGGAATCAGAATTCTACGCCATCTTGATTCAAATAGTGAATTAAAAGAGATGGGCCCTGAAGGGCAGAAGTTTCTTCTATTTCCCCATAAAACCACAGCAGCTACTCGGCTCTAAAAAGAAACATCTACTTGCGACAGAGATGTGTGGTTTATTGATCTCTGTACCTCCCCAAACCGTATTGTGCAGGGATGTTCGGATCTCAGTTTATGGAGTCAAACCAAAGCAANTAACCAAAGCAAGTAGAATGTGTCATACTTCAAAGACTCCTGCCAAACATCAGACCTGGCAGAGGCAGCAGGGATGCAAGATTTCACCTGCACCCCACCAAAAATGCAACTCCCAA
>NC_048218.1:142447526-142452867 GCF_002007445.2 Ailuropoda melanoleuca | reverse complement strand
CCCCCAAACCCCCCCCCCCAACCAAGCTAACTAAGACCTCATCAGACCTGCTCCCTCTGGTCCATTTCCACCTTCTTCCACAATTTCATCTTGGCACTTCAAAGAAAACAGAGCCCTCTCTTAATATTCTCCCTACCACACCTCGAACCTAGCCATATCCTTAGCTATCTCTGCCTTCTTCTCACTACTTATTTCAGTGAAAGAGGGCTTACTCCCCCAAGCTAATCCGTAAATACTCTGGCCAGCTCCAGAACTTGCACAGTCCAGAAACCTATCCCTTCTCTATGTCTCTGTCTTTCTGCCTGTCTATCTCCCTCCCTCATGGGTCTTTTCTTTGGCATAATCAATATGCTCAAGTTTTTTCCTACCCTGAAACATTTCTCAACTAAATGATCCTTTTTAGCTCCACTTTCCTTTCACATCAGTTTCTTAACAAAATATTTTGATGATTTGTCACTCCCTCCTCAAGTCCATCGCATTCACTTTTCAACCTGCAACACTCTGGCTTTTATCACCTTTTCACTGAATGGCCAGCTCTCAACAAGGCTATTAAGACTACCCACTAGCCCAAGGATTTAGGACTTCTCAGTTTTTATCTGCCTTGACTTCTATGGAGCATCAGACACTGCTAACCAGTTCCTTCTTTCAGATTCTCTCTTTTCTCTGGCTTCTAGGACTTAATTTTTTCCCCCTGGTATTCTTCTTACCCTTGGTTGCTCCTTATTCATCTTTTTTACCAGTGTTTTTTACTCTCCTGATCACTTATGTTTTACTGTTTTCTAGGGTTTTCACACCAAAACTCTTCCCCCTTTCTCATTTCATTCAATCTTCCTGGGTGATCTAAATACTCCCAACTGAAACTATGACCTGTATGCTAATGGCTCTGAAATTTAAAGCCCAGATCTCCCTCCTTAGCTACAGATCTTGACTACACACAAGACTTTTGTTTAAATGTCTCATATGCATTTAAAATTCAACATATTTAAAATCTAACCCTCTATTTTTCAATATGATTTAAAAACCACGTATGCTCCACAAAACTCCAACATATCCCAACAGAAGGGCATTCTGTACCTTAGTTATAAGGTAAAAATTACCTGTATTACTCTGTGTTGAGAAAAACCATTTGGCAGAAATAAAGATGGATGAAGTGTGCAGGGGAAATACTATAGAGCAGCAGTTCTCTAAGTGTGATTTGTGGACCTGAGACTTTTCAGGGGGTTTATGAGGTCAAAACTATTTTCATAATGGTATTAAAACTGTTTTATTTTTTAGGTAAAACTGCTAGTGCCTTAGCATGAATCATGGCAGTGGTGTTAAAACTATACTGGTAGACTTTCTATTCTTCACTGCTTGGCACTTGCAGTTAAAAAAAAAAAAAAGCCAATTTCATTTAAGAATATCCTTGATGGAGTAATAAAAATTATGAATTATTGGTTAATTATTAATAAATTTTATTGATTTATTTTATTACATTAAATCTTAACTCACAAGTACACATCTTTTGCGTATTCCGTGCAAAGCAATGGTCAGGAAGCATAATGAACTTCTGCTGCTGCATACCAAACAAAGCATGGTGGCTGTCTCAAGGAAAAGCACTTAAGAAATTGTTCAAGCTACAAGTAGACCTACCTGTGTTTATCATGGAATACTATTTTTATTTGAAACAGCAACCACAAATAATGATTACCTGGACTTGGTTTATAGTAGACTTTTCTGGAAAATGAATTAAGTGAGCTTGTCATGTCAAGGAAAAAAGTTGACAGAGAGAAATGTGGGGCAGACTTTACCTATGTTTTTATCTTGTAGGTCACCCATCCTTAGGAAGAGGATAAAACTACCATTTATTGAATAGTAACTATGTGCCAGGCCCTATTCGTTTTAAGCATTTTTCATATAGTAAGCCATTTAACAGTAAACTGATAAAAACTCTATGATGTACTTACTATTATCATCATTTTATAGATAAGGAAATTGAGGCATAGGGAGGTTACCACTTACCTAATTCAACAACTAATAAGTAGCAGGAAGAATAATCTAGGCTGGGTAGAAAATAATAATTTCCCTTTCATTTAAGCCCTTGGAGCAGACGCTTCAGAGCATCTGGCTGGATTGATGACATTACGGAGTAGGGAAGACTAAAATAAATTGAGCGTTTTTGAACTATCTAAGGACCTTTAAAATTTTTTCCTTGCTTCTTAAACAAAGAAGCTTCTTTTCTATATGCCTATGAAAGGACTGCAATTAATTTAAAAATGGTTTTATCAATGTATAAATCACCCAACCTGGAACTTGTTTTTCTGCTGCTTGATTTGACAAGAACTACTGGCAGGATGATGCGAGGGGGAAACCTACGTAGAAACCTAGGTACGTTGATAAAGTAACACAGAAAATAATCATTAGATCTTTCAAATTTAAATCTTACCATAAACTTCCCATGGCTAGTCTGTGATGAGTATGGGAGATGGTTCCTGTGACATAAGTTTGGTGAGGGAGGTAAAGGAAGTTCAAAAAAATTCAAGTAAATCCCTTGGGGAGGCTCAGTTTTCATACAGAAACCATGGCCAACAGTAGAAAACTTGGTAGAACACAGAAAATACTTCCAATATACAACAGAATTAACAATTTTAAGCTAAATAAAGTAATGTATCTGTGGAAAATCGTCTGCATCCACAACTAGGTCAAAGTTAGTTTTGGATTGTATACCTGACCCTTGCCAATCAGTTTACCTGTATCAGCTGTACTGATTTGATTTTATCTAATTAGATTCAGAGTAAAGTCTAGTCTATGTTTTAAAAAGAATGACCAGGTACTCTCATTTATTCTGACTTTTTAAGAAGCAATAATATTTCCCCCCTCTAAATGAAATCTTCCCTCTTTTCCTGGTTTAGAAAACAAAGAAAATGTACTCAAAATGAAACCAGAATGACAGAAAGATGAGTGGTTATCTAAAAAAATTGGAGGGAGGTGGTGGGAAGATGAGGGAAGCAGACAGAGAAGGGTGGGAGGGATTTCAAGGAGAATTGAGGAACCTTTTGGGGTAATGGATATATTCATTATTTTGATTGTGCTAATGGTTTCTTGAGTGTGTACATATGTCAAGGCTTATCGAATTATTTATTTTAAATATGTAGTTTATTATATGTCAATTATACTCCAACAAAACTGTTTAGGACAATAACAGAAAATGTGCTCAGGTTCTTGTTCTCTCACCCAACACGGGATTCCCCAGCTCCCTAAACTTGGTACCTGGTACTCCATGAAAAAGAATAGTTTGAAATCTTCCGAGTTTTAAGATTTCCTTAATTACTAATGACATACTTTGCTTCAGTCATTAGTCAGTAGATTTATGTGCTCCAGAGATAACATGATATTGTACTGCTCGTTAATTACATTGATCTTCTCCTTTGTTTTGTCTGTAAACCTCTATTGAAAAGTGCAACATTAGAGCAAAGTTAATGGGTGGTATGAGAGTATAAATCTTGGCAAGATAATGGGAAGGAGGATAGAGACAAACATGAGAAACAAAATAAATTTCCTATTTGTACCCAACCATGTCTAGAAGAGACATCAATCTTTGAATTGATTGAAAAGGAATTTTAAACATACATGTTCCTATAGATTTCAAAGGCTATTATTTGTCACAAAAATTTAGAGAAAGCATAAAACGAATGCTTACAAATTCTTAGAATATATTCTTGATAGTTAGGTGTAGGCTTGAAATTTACATTAGATGTAATGTAAATTAAATATTAAGAAAACTTACTTCCATATACCTGATTTGTTATCAAAAGTACCTTCCATTAAGCTAAAGAAAATTAAATGATTTTACTGAATACCCAGGAAGATGTAAAAATGAGAAAAAAAAATTCTTCCTTATCAGTGAAGTATATATATTTCAGTGCAACTCTGAAACTGGTATGAATAATCCATATCATTAAATATCAAAAGCAGGCAATATTATTACCAAGTCAGAGTGCTATCATGCAGTAAGAAATACTAAGCTGCACATATACTCACGACTCCCAACATCCTCTACAAAAGTCATGTCCGCAGGGCATATCCACTGGGTCTTCAAATACAGAAATACTGCACATACAAATGTCACACTGGAGATGAAGAACAGCAATGATTTAAAAGAAGTCATATTTTGGATAGAGAACAATGTATATTTATTCATTGGTTTAAGGCAAAAATACTACTATAGTAACTACAAAGTTAAGTGTTTCAAAGTTATAAGAGAAGTTAAAGTTAGTGTGCTTACTTCTGATTGAATAACAAATACCATGCCTACTTCATTATAAACTATTAAGGGACTTAAATGTTTCTGTTTTTGTTTTTTTAAGATTTTATTTATTTATCTCAGAGACAGTGAGTGAGTAAGACAGAGAATGAGCATGAGTGGGGGAGGAGTAGAGGAAGAGGGAGAAGCAGGCTCTCCACTGAGCAGGGAGCCCGATGTGGGGCTCGATCCCAGGACTCCAGGATCATGTCCTGAGCTGAAGGCAGACACTTAACCGACTGAGCTACCCAGGCACCGCGGGACTTAAATGCTTTAATGCATAAGTCAAACTCTTGAATTCTAAATTTATGTATTAATCAGCAACTATGCATTTGGGGAAAAAAAAGTATACCAAACAATTAAAATCTATTCAGATCAAGAGCAAACTGTCCATTGCAAAATAACCACTTCAATATCGTGTCCTTTAGCCTATACTCATTCCAGAAAATCTACAAAAACAGATCAACTTTGTGTATGCAAGATAAAAACTCTGGATATTCAGAGTAGGAATTTAAGGATTTCTCCCCAAGGAACACTGATACAAAACTATGTATCTTCTAAACAATGACTTATTAGAAGCAAACATTCCAATGTTACAGATGCAAATTACAGAAGTAGGATTTTATTTTCCAGGAAGGCCTAGATAAAACCCAGAATGCTTTCATTTTTATCACATATTTTGAGTGGCTGAACCATTAAAGAAACATCAAAATTTCCTGTAACAGTATACCAATGATATGCCAATTAAAAACACAGACAATATCAGTAGTATTTCTCAATAAAAAGCAAACATTATGGAAATGTATCTAGATGATAAACCCCAAAGCTTTACTGAAACAAATACACAATTGTAAATATAAGTGTTTTCAAGAAAATATAAAAATTTTTTCATATTTTTTAATTTATAGTGCCTATCGCAAACTCAACTTTTATTTTATTATTTCTATTTTTTTAATTTAATTTATTTTATTTATTTATTCATTTATTTATTTTTATTATATTATGTTAGTCACCATACAGTACATCCCCGGTTTCCGATGTAAAGTTCGATGATTCATT
>NC_048218.1:142340906-142447426 GCF_002007445.2 Ailuropoda melanoleuca | reverse complement strand
ATCAAAACCACACTGAGATACCACCTTATACCAGTTAGAATGGCAAAAATTGACAAGGTAAGAAACAACAATTGCTGGAGCGGATGTGGAGAAAGGGGATCCCTCTTACACTGTTGGTGGGCATGCAAGTTGGTACAGCCACTTTGAAAAACAGTGTGGAGGTCCCTCAAAAAGTTAAAAATAGAGCTATCCTATGACCCAGCAATTGCACTACTGGGTATTTATCCCAAAGATACAGACGTAGTGAAGAGAAGGGCCATATGCACCCCAATGTTCATAGCAGCATTGTCCACAATAGCTAAATTGTGGAAGGAGCCAAGATGCCCTTCAACAGATGAATGGATAAAGAAGATGTGGTCCATATATACAATGGAATATTACTCAGCCATCAGAAAGAATCATTACCCAACATTTGCAGCAACATGGATGGGACTGGAGGAGATTATGCTAAGTGAAATAAGTCAAGCAGAGAAAGACAATTATTATATGGTTTCTCATTTATGGAACATAAGGAATAACAGGGAGATCGGTAGGAGAAGGAAGGGAAGAATGAAGGAGGTGGTAAACAGAAGGGGGAAAGAACCACGAGAGACTATGGACCCTGCAAAACAAACTGAGGGTTTCAGAGGGGAGGGAGGTGGGGGACTGGGACAGGCCAGTGACGGGTATTAAGGAGGGCACGTATTGTATGGAGCACTGGGTGTTATATGCAAATAATGAATCATGGAACACTACATCAAAAACTAATGATGTACTGTATGATGACTAACATAATAAAAAATTTAAAAAATATATGATCCTCTCAACAGATGCAGAAAAAGCATTTGACAAAGTACAGCATCCTTTCTTGATTAAAACTTCACAGTGTAGGGATAGAGGGAACATACCTCAATATCATAAAAACCATATACAAAAACTCCTCAGTGAATATCATTCTCAGCAGGGAAAAACTGAGAACATTTCCCCTAAGGTCAGGAACATGGCAGGGATGTCCAGTATCACCACTGCTGTTCAATATAGTACTAGAAGTCCTAGTCTTAGCAATCAGACAACAAAAAGAAATAAAAGGCATCGGAATGAGCAAAAAAGAAGTCAAACTCTCACTCTTCCCAGATGACATGATACTCTACGTAGAAAACCCAAAAGACCACACCCCAAAAGTGCTAGAATTCATACAGGAATTCAGCAAAGTGGCAGGATATAAAATCAATGAACAGAAGTCAGTTGCATTTCTATACACTAACAATGAGACAGAAGAAAGTGAAATTAAGGAGTCAATCCCATTTACAACAGCACCAAAGCCATCAGATACAGAGGAATAAATCTAACCAAGGAGGCAAAGGATCTGTACTCAGAAAACTATAGAACACTCATGAAAGAAATTGAGGAAGACACAAAGAAATGGAAAAACACTCCATGCTCATGGATTAGAAGAACAAATATTGTTAAAATGCATACACTTCCCAGAGAAATCTATACATTCAGTGCAATCCCTATCAACATATCATCAATTTTTTCACAGAGCTGGAACAAGCAATCCTAAAATTTGTATGGAACCAGAAAAGACCCTGAATAGCCAGAGGAATGTTGAAAAAGAAAAGCAGAGCTGGTGCCATCACAATTCCAGACTTCAAGCTCTATTACAAAGCTGTAATGATCAAGACAGTATGGTACTGGCACAAAAACAGACACATAGATCAATGAAACAGAACAGGGAACCCAGAAATGGGCCCTCAACTCTACATATGGTCAACTATTCATCGACAAAGCAGGAAAGAATATCCAATGGAGAAAAGATAGTCTCCTCAACAAATGGTGTTGGCAAGATCGGACAGCCACATGCAGAAGAATGAAACCAGACCACTTCCTTACACCATACACAAAAACAAATTCGAAATGGATGAAAGACCTAAATGTGAGACAGGAATCCATCAAAATCCTAGAGGAGAAAAGAGGCAGCAAGCTCTTGGACCTCAGCCTCAGCAACTTCTTGCTAGACACATCTCCAAAGGCAAGGGAAACAAAAGCAAAAATAAACTATTAGCATTTCATCAAGATAGAAAGCTTTTGCCCAGCAAAAGAAACAGTCGACAAAACCAAAAGACAACCTACCAAATGGAAGATATTTGCAAATGTCTTATCAGATAAAGGGTAAGTATCCAAAATCTATGAGGAACTTGCCGAATTCAACACCCAAAGAAAAAATAATCAAGAAATGGGCAGATGACATGAACAGACATTTTTCCAAAGAAGACATACAAATGGCCAAAAGACACATAGAAAAAATGCTCTACATCACTCAGTATCAGGGAAATACAAATCAAAACCACAATGAGATACTACCTCACACCACTCAGAATGGCTAAAATTAACAAGTCAGGAAATGACAGATGTTGGCGAGAATGTGGAGAAAGAGGAACTCTCTTACACTGCTGGTGGGAATGCAAGCTGGTGCAGCCCCTCTGGAAAACAGTAAGGAGGTTCCTCAAAAAGTTGAAAGTAGAGCTACCCTATGGCCCAGCAATTGCACTACTAGATATTTACACCAAAGACAGAAATGTAGGGATCTGAAGGGGTACCTGCACCCCAACAGTTTATAGCAGCAATGTTCACAATAGTCAAACTATGGAAAGAGCCCAGATGTCCATCGGCAGATGAATGGATAAAGAAGAGGTGGCGCATATATATATACAATGGAATATTACTCAGCCATCAAAAAATGAAATCTTACCATTTGCAACACTGTGGATGGAACTAGAGGGTATTATACTAAGTGAAACAAATCAATCAGATAAAGATAAATATCATATGATTTCACTCACATGTGGACAAAACAAAACAAAAGAATATAAGGGAAGGGAAGGAAAAATAAAATAAGACGAAATTAGAGAGGGAGACAAACCATAAGAGACTCTTAACTCTAGGAAACCAACTGAGAGTTGCTGGAGGGGAGGTGGGTGGGGGGATGCGGTAACTGGGTGATGGACATTAAGGCGGGCATGTGATGTAATGAACCCTGGGTATTATATAAGATTGATGAATCATTGACCTCTACCTCTGAAACTAATAATACACTATGTTAATTGATTTTAAATAAAATAAAAATAAATTAATTAAAATTTAAAAAGATGCAGCAGCCCCTGGCAGAGAGCTTATGCTAAGGATATAATAGGAAAACATGTTTGTGACCTTGCGGGCTTTAACGTAAATGTCAGAGCATAGCAGTCGGGAACGCTGCCCTCAGATAACGAGCGGCCAGGAACACCTGGTCCGCTAAAGGGCAGAACATGAACGCTGCCCCAACCGAAACTTGATTGCTTTGACAATAGCCCACCGGGTCCATAGAAACATGTTTAAGAATAGGCCTCACATGCTGAACGTTACATCATCTAATCGCATGACCTTCCCCGTGAGGTACTACTATTCACTAGCATGTAATATGGATCATTCCCTTTATTGTCTTTGATTGTTTATTGCCAATAAATACACGAGGTTGCAGCTGTTTGGGGCGATCGCACTCTTGGCGGTGGCGCACCTGGCGGTCGTCCCCTGCACCCACGCTCTCTTTCGCAAGCTAACCTGTCTGTGCCTCGTCCTTCTCCCTAATCAACGCCGTGGCTCAGCGGGCGGTGTCGTGGCAAAAAGACCAGCAGTCTACTCTACTAAGGGAGACTGGGCATGGCCAGCAGAGTGCAGGGAAACTATAGTAAGCAAAACATTCAGTTTTGTATTTTTTATTTCAGATATTAAGTGGTTGTATCATCCTCCTATGGTATTTCCCTAATCAGTAATAGTAACTCATAACCTGAAATCTAGTCATCTATTAAGAGTCTGACTGGGAGAACACTGAACATGAGTACCGACTATAAATTCGTAGATTTTTAAATACCATACCCAGTTGTCACTACACTATCTTGGAAATTCCAAAAAGGGTTGGGTTTTTGTGCACATTGTTCACTGCTGTAAATTTAGAACAGTGCTTATGCTGGTGATCAGTCAAGAATAATAAATATTTGTGAATGAATAGTTCTTATTTCTCAACAGAAATTGGGATAATCCTCCTTTGAATAAATAAAGAGGGAAAAGAAAAACAAAGTCTAATATTTTAGCCTTTAACTTTTTTTTTAATTAGAGCATATATGATTAATTAGGAATCAGTTTTGATTATAAAAGCAATGGGAAAATGGCCATCTACAATAGTTTCAGGAGATACTAGCAGCATTGATTCTTAAAATAAATGAGCATTTTACATTCCCATAGTAAAATATTCAGTGTTCCTAAGTATAAAAGAAAAGTAAAGGAGGAAAAATAAAAAAATAAAATGTGAAACACTAGACAAAGGCCTTATGCCATGGAGTTTACTTATTTCCTAGACAACTTGACATTTTTTTCATAAAACTGATTTAGGACTCAACCTCTCAGGAAGTTTCCAAGAATCAAATCAACTAAAAGCCAAGGAATATTCCAGGGTAACAATTACCATCAACCATGTATTGACAGAGAAATTTTGCCTAGGATTCTTTAAGTAAGCTCTGTCTATGCCTAACATGGGGCTTGAACTCGTGACCTGAATATCAAGAGTCTCACACTCTACTGACTGAGCCAGTCAGGTGCCCCTTGTCTATTGTTTTAGGCATAAAATTGAAATGATGCATTTTGGCCCTAAACATTTGTTCTGGCTTATTACTCAGATATTTTGTAGGAATTCGTGTCTGTTAAAGGGAATGCTACAGCTTCTTCACAAAAGTAAAAATGCTGAGATATAAACACTGAGGCAAAATACTTTAACCACAACCCAGAGTAACATTTTACATCAATATCAGGACCATATACACTCAATGATGAAACAATTTATAAAACAATACCTACTCTTAGTACATGTGATGTTCTCTGATACTTTCTATTCCCTTTTATTCTATTCTGTTTCATACAAATAATGTTAGTTTTGACCCATACATGGGTTAAGGCTTGCAAATTGAAAAATATTGCCCCAAAAAGGAAAAAAGTACTGGTAAATATAACTGCTTTGTATTTTATGATTTTATATATGTATCGCACACACAAAACACCACTTTAAACATACCACTTTCTTGGGAAAGTACAACCCATCTAAGTAGAAGCATACCCTAGTATTACAAAGGTGTTATAAAATTTACAATTTGGTAAAAATAAAATTTTTTATTAACTCTACTCCCATTGTGGGCATTGTGGGGCTCAGACTCATGATCCTGAGATCTAGAGGCACATGCTCTACTGACTGAGGCAGTCAGGCGCCCCAAATCTTTTTGTCATTGATGCAAATTTATTCAGCAGCACTTGGAAAACTTTCATAATCTTCCATATATACAGATAAGTGCATTCATCATTAAATCAATTCCACCATACAAATTATTTGGATTATCTAGTGAGTTCACCTTCCCCAATTTTGAAGGGCTTACAGCTTTTTGAAATCATCTCACATGTGGGGCACCTGGGGGTCTCAGGTCATGATCTCAGGATCAGCTTCGCACGCATCGGGGAGTCAGCTTGAGATTCTCTCTCCCCCTCATCCCCTCCTACATGGGCATATGGGCGTGCACGCACACACACACACGCACACACTCTCTCTCTAATAAATAAACAAATCTTTTAAAAAATCATCCCACATGTAAATTAAGCAAACAGTCCTTAACTTTTTGAGGAAACTGTGACGAACCATACAAGTACAGTCAGGTGACAATGTCAGAAGATGGATCAGTCAGTTCAACTGAGGAGTAAAACATTACTTAAGTTTTACTACAATCTGAGAATAGTGAAAACCTTAACCACATATCCAAAGATTTAGGGCAGGGCCTCAGTTGGTTGGATATGGATCCAACCTGTACCATGGTCTCTGATCACTGCCTCCTCCTGGAAGCTTAGGAGCATTCGCAGTGGTGCCTGGCAGTGCCAGAAGCTTTGGTTTCAAAAAGGGGATGAGCCCAGAGGCCAATGGTGCAGCACAGCGCAGGTGGGGTTCTCTGGCACCCTGCCAGCATGTGATGGGGAGGGAGGCCAGAGGCTGTGAGCACATCCTCTTGTATCTTATAATATGATCAATGCACATTGATCCAAAGGGAGAGTGGGGAGAAAGTGAGATTGACATTGCAACCCATCAGAAAAAAACCCAAAAAACTAACCCATGGAGAGTAGCAGAGTTCCCTATTTTACCTCCTCCCCTACATCTGTGGGTAATAGGCACAGGGCCAGCCTAACTGGGATGGTCACCAACTGAATTGAATGGCATCACCAAACATCTGTTCTCTACTTAAAATCCATTCTTGAAGAGTTACACTTAACTGGACTTCTTAGGATGTTAAACAGTAGCATTACTGAGCATATATTATGTACCAGACACTGTGCCTAAGCACTTTAGATGTATAATTACATTTAACCTCAACTGCCTGAGAAGGTATGTAACTTGTCCAAGATTATTTCAATGACATTGTACTTGACTCTGTCAGGGTCCAAATCCCATGGCCTTACAGTGTTCTACCCTTTTCACTTAGTTCCATTTCTGGTTTGTCAAGGAGAACAGTCTAAGACCATCTTCACATGCAAGATTTCTGAAAACCTCCATGGTGTTAAACTCACTTAAGACAGTACCTTGAGAAGTCACGAATAAATGGAAAAATATATGTTTATGGATTGGAAGGATGGATATTGTTAAAATGTCTGTATACCCAAAGCAATCTACAGATTCAGTGCAATCCCTATCATAAGATCAATGGCATTTCAGAGAAATAGAACAAAGAATCCTAATAGAGGCCTCAAGGTCCCTTTTTTTTTTTTTTAAAGATTTTATTTATTTATTCGACAGAGATAGAGACAGCCAGTGAGAGAGGGAGCACAAGCAGGGAGCGTGGGAGAGGAAGAAAGCAGGCTCATAGCGGAGGAGCCTGATGTGGGGCTCAATCCCATAACGCCGGGATCACGCCCCGAGCCGAAGGCAGACGCTTAACCGCTGTGCCACCCAGGCGCCCCAAGGTCCCTTTTTTGAAACTATATTACAATACTGTATTCATCAAACAGTATGGTATTGGCATAAAAATAGACACATAGATCAGTGGAACAGAACAGAGAGCCTAGAAATAAATTCACGCATATACGTTTGATTTATGACAAAGGAGCCAGGAATATACAATGGGAAAAGGGCAATCACTTCAATAAATGGTATTGGGAAAATTGGACAGCTGTGTGAAAAAGGACACTCAACTGCTAGCTTATACCATATACAAAAATTAACTCCAAAAAGATAATAGACTTGAATATAAGACCTGAAACTGTAAAACTCCTAGGAGAAAACATACACCATGTGAAAATTAATAAAAGGAAACCTCATTTAAAATGGAGTTGGGAGGTCAGAGCCAGAAGCTCTCACACCCTACCACTCATCAACTGCAGATCCCGAGGGAAAAAAACCTCTATTTAACTACTACAACTACAGGAAGAAAGATTTTCTCCTTACCTGGCAACAGCCTAGCCAATCAGAGACTGTCACAGCTCAGCCAATGAAAAGCTGCTGTACTCCCAACGTTCGGTTTACTCAAATAGATTTTTTGTTTGTTAACAGTCCCTCCCAACTCCCCCCTCTTCTATACATGAGTTTTCCCGTCCTTTGTTCTTCAGGCTTGCCTATGGTTTTACCGTAACTTGATTGTCCTGAATTTTAATTCTCTGCTATTCCCGAATAAACCCATTTTTTTTCCTGGCAAAATACTGACAATTTTTAAGGTTGATATCAGTCTTGGCAATGATTTTTTGGATTTGATCCCAAAAGCAAAGGCACCAAAAGCAAAAGTAAACAAGTTGGACCACATTAAACTAAAAAGCTTTAGCATAGCAAAGGAAACCATCCACAAAATTAAAAGCCAACCTATACCATAGGAGGAAGTATTGGCAAATCATTTATCTGATAAGGAGATAATATCCAAAATATATAGACACACAATTCAACAGCAAAAAATCCAAATTATCCAAATTTAAAAATGGGCACAGGATCTGAACAGACATCCTTCCAAGGAAGAAATACAAATGGCCAACGGAGATGAAAATGTACTCAACACCACTAACCATTAAGGAATTACAAATCAAAACCATAAGGAGATCACCTCACACCTGTTAGAATGGCTATTATTAAAAAAACAAAAAAACCAAAAAACCCCAAGAAATAAGTATTGGCGAGGATGTGGAGAAAAGGGAATCCTTGTGCACTCTTGGTGGGAATGTAATGGATGCAGCCATTATGGAAAAGTTCAAGGGTTCCTCAAAAAATTAAAAATAGAACTACCTTAAGTTCCAACAATTCTACTTCTGGGTATTTATCCAAAGAAAACAAAAATGCTAACTTATAAAGATACCTGCACCCCCGTATTCGTTGCAGCATTTACAATAACCAAGATATGGAAACAACCTAAATGTCCATCAATGGATAAATGAAATGTGACATATATAGATCATGGAGCATTATGCAGCCATATAATGGAATGAAATCTTGCCACTTGCAACATGGGTGGTCATTAAGTACATTATGCCACATGAAACAAATCAAAGACCAACTGTATGAGCTCACTTACATGTGGAATCTAAACAAACAATCACCATGAGCTCACAACATAAAACAAATTAGCGGTCGTCAGAGGCAGGGTGGGGGGTGTTGGCAAAATAGGTGAAGAGGGTCAAAAGGTACAAACTTGCAGTTAGGAAATAAATAAGTCCTGGGGATGTAATGTACGGCATGGTGACTATAGTTAACACTATATTGTGTATTTGAAAGCTGCTGAAAGAGTAAATCTTTAAATTTCTCATCACAGGAAAAAAAAAGAGCACTTACCTTGTAGATGAGGTCAACGGCAAACCAAATGTCTTCGCCCATGAGGTCTCTCTGTGAAGCATTTGAGTCTCTCACACACCGATTTTCCGCCCAGAAGGATCAGGACAAACTCAAAGAGCTCAGAATTCAAAACAACCTAAGCTCAAGAAAAGCTCCCTGCAGATTCCGGAAAGCAGCAGGGAAGGCAGTGAGCCAAGAGAGCTCCGTGGGTACCTTCAACCGCTCCTAGGGGAGGCCGCCCCAGAATCTTCAACTGCTGTCTTTGGGTTGCATTTTGTTACTGAAGCGGTCAAAGGACACAACTAAAATAATTTAGTAATGAGTTTGATATCCTTACTCTGGGTAAAGAACCCGGGGTTGAGGGAAGCACAACGCCTCACAAGCAGAACACGCTCCTGAGGGATGGTGGGCAAGACTGTTTTTATAGACGCAACACGGAAGCAGGGCATGATTGGCTAGGAGGTCGGCATTGCCTTATAAGGCTAGCAGTCCTGTTTTCTAGGGCAAGCAAACCAGCTCCAGCTGAGCTGGGGGACTGTGCGTGGTGGGTGTGGTGGCCGATGGGTGGCTTTCCCTCACAGGTGTTGCCCCTAGTGCAAGCTGACTTAGCTTTAGATTTGTGATATGGGCCAGCCTCCATTTTGTGGGTCCTGATCTATTAATTAACTTTACCAGGAATCATTGGTAGAAATAGGCCTTTGATTAATCTTCTTGAAATGCCCCCCAAACAGGATGCTATCAGATCTTGTTTTCACTTTGTAGAAATTGGGGCTTTTATCAGCTGTATTTTATATACCAAGAGAGAACTAGCCCAAGCAAGTGGTTCTCATT
Organism: Ailuropoda melanoleuca; assembly: GCF_002007445.2. Taxonomy (NCBI): domain Eukaryota; kingdom Metazoa; phylum Chordata; class Mammalia; order Carnivora; family Ursidae; genus Ailuropoda; species Ailuropoda melanoleuca. Next base: position 142,437,744 of record NC_048218.1, on the reverse strand, counting down.
TCTAAGCTGCACATTAGAAACACCTCTGGAACTTTAAATTTTTAAAAATATTTTTAAGCTTTATTAGAGTTTGGGAATGTAGTAAGGCCACACCCTCACTCTCAGGAGACTCTGATTTAATTGTTTTTTTGTGGGACGTTCCTAGCAGTGGTTTTTGTTTTATTTTTGAAGCTGCAGGTGTGATTCTAATATGTTTGTGATTCACTGGCGTAAAGGTGGGGGAGGGCAAAGGAATCTAAGAACATCTTCAAAATGCATATGATTAATTATTGAAATATAAAACAGAGATAATGTTTGTGAACCTGCTGGATACAAAGCACTGACAAATGCTCATGGAGGAGAACTAATAGAAAATGAATCTCCCTCTGGCACAGAATTACATTTCTGGCCTTTGTAAGTTCAGAACCGCTTGGACCTGTTAACAAAGCCGCAATGAGAACCACCAAGAATGGTCGTGCAGGTTATGCCCTGTCCAAAGTCTCTTGGGTGAGATGAGAATGGAATCCAGCCTCCAGTCTCTCACCAAGCCCTGAAGTGGCTGCCATCTTGAAACTCTTGCCAAGATACCAAAATGTACTAAAAGCACCCCTTTCGTGGAGGCCTGAGTAAAAACACTGTCTACATTCTCCCTGTTCCAAATTAGAGTGAGTGAATTTAAAATAAGAGGCTTAATTCCCCTTGTTGAAAATAAGGGAAGAGATTTCTCTCCCTTCTCTGTCAGAATATTTACCTTAGAGAACTTACAAATATGAGCATTTTCTCAGTCTCTTTGCAATGTATCCTTTTAGAAACTAGATGAGCCTTGTGTCAGCTTTATGACCCAGGAACATCTTTCTCAAGGACCTGGGAGCCATCTCTGAAATGTAAGTATCAGGAGTGAACACCACTCTCCCCCAGTTTCTGTGGGAGGCTAGGAGCCTAACTTCAATGCTCCAACTTGTCAAAGTACAACGTGTCATAAAGACAGGAGTCTGCTTCCACCCACCCCTGGATCAAGTCAGTTAGCTCACAGAGATGGTCACCCCACTTACCAGGTCAAGTTAGGATGAGCTGCACATGACTAATGGTGCTGCCAAGTTCTCTGAGTTGAGGAATAGTCACCGTTTATCTCGAGAACATGTATGTGACGGGTTGTATCTGCTTGGCTATATAAAAGGCTGAGCTTTCTTTCTGTTCTTGCAATTTCTTCGCTAACTGCACGTGAAGAACATCCCATTCTGGTTAACACTCAATCAATAATAAAAGTGTTTTCTTTCCCTACACTCTTTGTGGAGAGGAACTCTGGGTTGAAAGACGATCTTGTTTTCGATTTCTTTTTTAAAATTAATTAATCAATTACTTAAAGTAACCTTTACACCTAACACGGGGCTCAAACTCATGACCCTGAGATCAAGAATTGTACCTCCTCTGCCTGAACCAGCCAGGCACCCCTGTTTTTCCTTTCCACTTTATTTTCTTATTTAAAATCAATTAACATATAGTGTATTATTAGTTTCAGAGGCAGAGTTTGTGATTCATCAGTTGCATCCCCCAGTGCTCATTACATCACATGCCCTCCTTAATGCCCATCACCCAGTTACCCCATCCCTCCATCCCCTCCCCTCCAGCAATCCTCAGTTTGTTTCCTACAGCTAAAGTCTCCCTCTGATTTCGTCCTATTTTATTTTCCTTTCCTTCCCCTATGTTCATCTGTTTTGTTTCTTAAATTCAGCACGAGTGAAATCATACATTTGTCCTTCTCTGACTTATTTCGCTTAGCATAATGCCCTCTAGTTCTATCCACATCATGGCAAATGACCCGTTTTCCTTTTAAATTGCATTTCCCCAACAGCACCTTTACCTTTTATTCTAAAGTTACTGTCTTTTTTACTCACATCTTCCCTATCTATGGGGAGAAGTATTTAAGGTGCTTTAAGTATTGAAGGTATTTTTGTTGTAAACCTCTCCCTTCTACTCAGCTTCTGCTAAGCAGGTGGAAAATGGAAGTTAGAGTAATTCAAACTAATGATGGGGGCGCCTGGGTGGCTCAGTCATTGGGCGTCTGCCTTTGGCTCAGGTCATGATCCCGGCTTTCTGGGATTAAACCTTGCATCGGGCTCCCTGCTCAGCAGGAAGCCTGCTTCTGCCTCCCCCACTCCCCCTGCTTGTGTTCCCTCTCTTGCTGCCTCTCTGTCAAATAAATAAATAAAATCTTTAAAAAAAAATAATGATGTTACAAGAAGTTCAAGTTATGACTGCAAGTTTTCTGCTTGTGGCTCAGTAATTAGCTGCTGCCAGTCTGTCATGTTGAATGAGAAATCTTGGTTAGCAGTTCCCACTTCTTTAACAGAGACAGATGGCAGCGGTGGGGCTGGGGGAGAGGGAGGAGGGAAGAAAGGGAGAGAAACCATGTAAGTTCAGCCATATGCAGAGATATTTAAGAAACAAAATTTAGATTTTTAAGTTGTTCTAGATTCTTTGGAACCTAGTACTCTAACTGAACTCAGGGGTTCACTGTTCGGGGTGCATTAAATTGAACACAACCCTAGAAAATGTTGAAAGTAGAGTTTTTATTATTTGTCACAGGTAAGGAGAAAGGAAGGTAGCGCCCAAAGCACTGTGTCCCATGGGGTTAGTGCTGTGTGCGAGGGAACAGGCACAGGGAGCTTGAGGCATTAAGGAACTTACACTATCTGGTTACTTAGGCACTTACCGTGTCAACATGCTACTGCATACCCTGTATGTTAACGAGGAGATCTTAATATTATAATGAGCTAGAGGTAAATTTAGGGCAACTCGGGGGTTTCTGCACAGGTCCTCGGCTCCAACATGGCTCAAGCTGGCTCAGGCAAGATGGTATCTAGTGGACTGTCTCCTGTTCTGTTTCCCTGCTCTCCTCCCTTCCCCTCCTCCCTTCTGCTGACAGCTTGCAGTCCTCTGATCCGAGGAACTCCCCTTCGTGTTTTTGCTAACAGTATTTCTAACAATAGCACTTTCCCAATCTCTTTTGGATCCTACTGATGGAAGTTCTGCAGTGACACTGCAGTGACATTTCCATGACATTTACTTAACTTCTTCAGGCATTGGTTTCCGTCTCTGTAAAATAAGGGAGTTAGATTAGGTGGTCTCTAAATCCATGAATCTCTGAAAAACTTTTCTTTCTGTGGATCATGAGCTACAGTAATACCTATGAGAATCTGCACTAGTTGAAAAAAACTAGATTTATTAACAAAATCAAATCATATTTGCCTAGCAAGTTTCAGCTTATAAAACTGGACGTGAGCTCTCTGGGTGCTCATCCATTGCACTATTCTGATGCTCAGGGTCCCGCGTGTTGGGATGGCTCCACGCTAACCCCTGTGCCCAGTGGCCCTGCTACAGGGTTCTCTAGCTTGCTAAGAAGAGGATGCCTTGCTGCAGCCATTCCTCTGCTCTTTCCATGGTCCACCCTCTTCTTACCAATTCCCCTGCCACCTGAAGCATGCAGCCCTCATAGTGGCTTGCTGACATTCTGGATTCCTGAGACCTTTCCTAGATTTAAAATCCAGGACACAAGGACAGGGAAGCACTATCTCCAGACCTGGGATATTTGTGTTGGAGGACCAGAACTGAGAAAGGGAGTTTTGGTTGTGGTGGGCTTGAGTGAGACATGACCTCATAGAATTGAGTCCGGCCTGGAGGGACCAAGAACAGCATGGCTGCCTCCAGCTGGGTTGAGAGTTCTGTTACTGTATTCTCTCTCTCTGCATTCTCGCGCCAAGATTTCCAGTTACCTAATGGATACTGAAATCCAGGAAATGCCTCATAGCCCTCATGTCACAAAACAAGACACACCTCGTCAGTTACTCCTACCTGGAAAGCTACTGCTATTATTTGTTATCTTCCAAAAATAAGACTCAGGTCTTCCTTAATTCATCCTTCTCCCTCATTCTTTACTTCTGACTAGTTGTTCAATTCTGTTGACTTTATTTCCTACATACCTATTTTTTATTGTGGTAAAATAGATGTTACATAAAATTTAGCTCTAGCCATTTAAAAATGTACAAATCAATGATATTAAGTATATTCGCAATATTGTGCAACCATCACTATCCATTTCTAGAAACAGAAACTCGGTACCTATAACATTCCCCTTTCTCCCAAGCCCTTTTCTGTCTGTCCCTATCAATTTGCCTGTCCCGGGTACATCACTCAAGTGGTAGTATGCAATGTTTGTCCTTCTGTGTTTGGCTTATTTCACTTACCATAATGTTTCCAAGGTTCATGCTTGTTACAGCAAGTATCAGAATTTCATGCCCTTTTATGGCTGAATAATATTCTACTGTATGAATATACCACATTTTGAGTATCTATTCATCTGCAAATGGACACTTGGGATGTTTTCATGTGTCTTATTTCAGGATAGAATAACAAAATATGGGGGTGCCTGGGTGGCACAGTTGTTAAGCGTCTACCTTTGGCTCAGGGCGTGATCCCAGGGTTCTGGGATCATGCCCTGCATCGGGCTCCCTGCTCCATTGGGAGCCTGCTTCTTCCTCTCCCACTCCCGCTGCTTGTGTTCCCTCTATCGCTGGCTGTCTCTCTGTCAAATAAATAAAATCTTTATACAAAAAAACCAAAATAACAAAATACTATAAACAGGGGGGCTTAAACAACACATTAATTTCTTACAGTTCTGGAGGCTGGGAAGTCCTAGATCATGGTGCTGGCAGAATCAAGGTGGAGAGAGAGAGAGAGGAAGGCTCTTGTCTTTCTTCCTCGTTTTTTTTTTTTTTAAATATTGTATTTATTTATTTGAGAGAGAGAGAGCACAGACCGAAAGGAGAAGGAGAAGCAGACTCCCTGCTGAGCAGAGAGCCAATGCAGGGTTTGATCCCAGAACTCTGAGATCATGACCTGAGCTGAAGGCAGATGCCCAACAAACTGAGCCACCCAGGTGCCCCTCTTCTTCTTAGAAAGATACTAATCCCGACGTGCCCGGCTGGCTCAGTCAGGTAAGCATCTGCCTTTGGCTTGGGTCATGATCCCAGGGTTCCAGGATCGAGTTCCGAATCAGGCTCCCTGCTCAGCGGGGAGTCTGCTTCTCCCTCTCCCTCTGCCCCTCCCCCTGCTTGTACTCGCTCTCTGTCAAATAAATAGATAAAAAAATCTTTAAAAAAAATTTAAGAAAAACAATATAAATTTCACTTAAAGAATTTTAAGGACGTCAATTGTTGACATTTTATTTCCACTTTTGTTTTTACGTTTAGATGCATGTAGGAGTTTTACAGAATCAGAACCATTGTTCATGTAGTTCTGTATTTTTTATACTGAGCATTTTATTAAAGTTTTTTTTGTCTTTTTTTTTTTTTTTTTGAGAGAGAGAGCAAGGAAGAGCAAGGGGGATGTGGCAGAGGGAGAGGGAGAAGCAGACTCCCAGCTGAGCAAGGAGCCCAACTCGGGGCTTGAGCCCAGGATCCTGGGATCACGACACGATCAAAGCAGTCACCCAGCTGCCTGAGCCACCCAGGTGCCCCTATAGTGAGCATCTTGATAAGCACTTTTTATGCAATGAATTCCATTACAAACATATCAGAATTTGGATCTTCAAGTTGTTTCTTGTTTTTCACTATTTTAAACAATACTGGAAACAACCTCTTCTTACACACATTTTTGTCCACATTTCATATCTTCTTAGCATGGGTTCCTGTGTTCCCTAGGTCCCTGGCCTGTAATGGTCCCTGCCCCTGGAATTCACACCTTTATGCAGTCCCCTCCCACATTGTACCAGGGATGATCTGTGTGACCAACAATATATCGCAGAAGTGAGGGCCTGTCACTTCCAGATTAGGTTATAAAATGATGGTGGCTTCTGTCTTGGGTATGGGTGCTCTCTCTCCCTCTTTCTCCATCATGGATCATTCAATCTGGTGGAAGCCATGTTGTGAGCAAAGCTATGGAGGCCAGCATTGTGGAAAACTGAAGCCTCCTGTCAATAGCCACATGAGTGAGCTACTGCTGCTCTTTTATCTTGGTTTGGTTTTTACTTTGTATACACATTTTTTCTGACATAGAAATTTAGAATTTTATGGAGTGCCTGGCTGGTCCAGTCTATAGAGCATGTGACTCTTGATCTCAGGGTTGTGAGTTCAAGCCTCACATTGGGTGTAGAGTTTACTTAAAACAAAAAACAAACATTAAAGTTGCCTACTGATGAAAGAAAGACCAAATTACTTAAGAAAAAAAATTAAAAACCTATTATATAACGGGGCACCTGGAGCATATGACTCTTGGTCTCAGAGTCACGAGTTCAAGCCCCACACTGGGCATAGAGCTTACTTTAAAAAAAATTAAAAAATAGGGGAGCCTGAGTGGCTCAGTGGGTTGAGTGTCCAACTCTTGGTTTTGGCACAGGTCATGATCTCAGGGTCTTCAGATTGTCCCATCAGGCTCCATGTTCAGCAGGGAGTCTCCTTCAGATTCTCTCCCTCGGCCCTTCAATCTGCTCACACTCTCACTCTCTCAAATAAATAAAACTTAAAAAAGTAAAACATTAAATAAAAAAATAAAAATCTTGGGGCACCTGGGTGGCACAGTCGTTAAGCGTCTGCCTTCAGCTCAGGGCATGATCCTGGCGTTATGGGATCGAGCCCCACATCAGGCTCCTCCGCTATGAGCCTGCTTCTTCCTCTCCCACTCCCCCTGCTTGTGTTCCTTCTCTCGCTGGCTGTCTCTATCTCTGTCGAATAAATAAAAATAAAATCTTTAAAAAAAAATTTAAAAAAAATAAAAATCTTATAATTCAGTCTGTCCATCTTTCCCTATGTGAACTCATTACCTTTCAATTAAAAACATTTATCAAAATAATACAGATAGTAAAAAAAAATAAAAAAAAAAGGCCAACTCAAGTAATTCTAAATAGCTTATGATGAAAAACAGTGGTTCCTTGCTTTATGCTTCCGAGTCTCAGTAACCGTATCAGTCAGGATTTGATCAGAAAAACAGACCCACTAAGGATGATCTAGAATAAAGGATCCATGCTAGAGATTTTACCTTACACAGCTGTGGGAGCCTGCCGAACAGTCTGTGTAGGGCTCTTGCTTCTGTGTCTGGCACTGGGGCCAGCAGGGCAGGCGGTCTGGAATGGAAGATGGACTTGAAGTGAGGAGAGGACAAACTTGAACCTGCGTCAGCCAAGAACCTGAATGGTTAGGGATAAATTTTCCAGATGACATTGTCAAGATTTGTGTACAGGAACTATTTAAAGCTCATCCTAAAAATATCCTGTCAAAACAATCTTAAAAATATTAATCTAGTAACAATCTGAAATTCTACTTGACTGTAGAGAATTGGAATTTAAGCCAAAGTTAGTATGAACTAGTATTAACTAAAACATCAACAGGCATTTTAGTGAACAGCATCTAACTTGGACTCTACAATAAGCGGTTCCCTTAAGTGAGGACCCAAGTTAGGTGCTGCGGGAGTTATAAAAATGAGTAAATAAAACACACCATCTCTGGGGTGCCTGTATGGCTCAGTTGGCGTCTGCGTTTGGGTCAGGTCATGATCCCAGGGTCCTGGGATTGAGCCCCGAATGGGGCTCCTTGCTCAGCTGGGAGCCTGCTTCTCCCTCTGCTTGTGCTCTGACAAATAAATAAAAACTTAAAAAAAATAAAACCAAAACACCATCTCTGTCCTCCAGGAAGCACAGGGGTGGGAATAGGGGTAACAGAAGCAGAAACGTAAATGCAACAATAGAATAGGATATTGATTGATTTCAAGGATGCATGGGAATCTGGAAAGGTTTCATGGAGAGAGAGAATTTGAGGGCCTTAAGAAAGGCCTTTGGGGTGGAGTTGAAGGGAACAATATGAACAAGGGCTCAGCCAGGAAAATGAGGAGGGTGTTGGGGGAAACATTTCAGTGGTGGCGAGGAGGAGACAAGACTGGGAATGTAGACTGGGGCCATACGGGGGTAGGCCTTCAACAACAGGAGAAAAGGAATGAATTTACCCGGCAGGCAGTGGGAGCCACTGGTATTTGTTGAGGAAGAAAGTGAAAATTTAATCTTTATTTTAAAAAATATTACACAAGTATGTACCAACTCATAAACAAATGGGCAAGCATATATACTTTTTCAATATATCCTCATTTTATTTTTTTTAAAGATTTTATTTATTCATTCGACAGAGATAGAGACAGCCAGTGAGAGAGGGAACACAGGCAGGGGGAGTGGGAGAGGAAGAAGCAGGCTCCCAGCAAAGGAGCCTGATGTGGGGCTCGATCCCGTAACGCCGGGATCACGCCCTGAGCCGAAGGCAGACGCTTAACCGCTGTGCCACCCAGGCGCCCCTCAATATATCCTCATTTTAATAAGTATCATACATTATTTCTTTTATCAGTTGGCCACTCTTTGAAATTTTCCTAAAATCAATTATATATTGATCAATCTATTGCTCCGAATTATGAGCAGAACACTGGTGTTTTCTGTTTATACCATTTTTAGGTAGAAAGCCCCACATTTAATTGTTTAAATAAATCCAAAGTAAATACAATGTAAAAAATAAATTTTAATCCAAAAGTTTCAATATTGGCACTTAGCTATTTACAATGGTATTTACAATCAATTTTACATTAACTTTTGTGGGGGGAACTATGAGCACAGAGCTATCTACAGTTGCTCCCTTCTAACATACAAACCACAGCTGTGCAGAAAAATGTTAACAGTTAAAACTGCTACACCTCAAAATCATTATGATTAAATTATTCTGACAAATTTTCCTGGGGCTGAAAAATGGTGGTTAAGGTCAGGAGAGAAGAGGTGGGTGTGCCCAATCCCCACGTCTTCCCATTTCCACACTGTTGTTCCCTTCCTTAGCTGACCTGCACTGGAAGTAAAACCTATACCTGAATTCTGACAATTTCATAAGAAACACGGCATCTAAGTCTAAGATTTTATTTTAGGCCTGTTACTATGAGTCTACAGCAGATGGTTTAACTCTAAGTAGACTCTTTTTAGATATTAATGCTTATGACCTATATGTCATTCTCATGACTGCCCAACGGTTGTTTTAATGACAGAAACTACCAAGGGGGAGGTGTCTGAACACCACGTGATTTCTGTGTGCTTTTCATGAAGCTGACGGCACTGCAAAATTTTATGGTTTGACTGGGAGCCTCACTTTGGGAAGGGAGGTGAAAACAATGAAGATCAACAATTCTGAATCTGTTTGCTACATAATAAAGTCTTAAAAAGCTCAGGCTAATAGAATCATCCACTAATCACTTTCCTTGAGGTCAGTCTATCTAGCATTTTTTAGATGTAAAAATAAAGCTTGTGTAACTCTGTGATAGACCCAGTTGGTCCTAGCTACATTTTATTTGATTAAGTCCTTGGTCAGAAATCCAAACCTTAATTAATATTTTGTTCTAGTAGAAAAATACAATCCATTGATTGTAATGAGTTTCTAGAAATAAATCATGGAGAAAAATAGATACTACCTGTTCCTAATGGTCTCCTTGGAAATCGCAGCCTTTGCCTGGGAAGATACACATATAGAATATATTTAACTTCAAAATATATTTAATTCCTTGCTATTCCTTTTAAATTCCCAAGTGGCTAGTAATAAACAAGCTAATGATTACTGGGTAATTAGGGAACATTTTTTAGTCATTTTTCCATCTAAGAATTTCATGAAAGAAACATGTGGCGTGTCTTAAAGTGTATGAACACAAGATGACTGGAAATAAGTTTCACATTTGAAACTATAAATGGTTAGCAACTGTTTCCTTAATAGTGATTGCAGGAGTAGGTCCAACGTGAGTCCATATGTAGCCCTTCTCTGGTCTGGTCGGAACTGTGGGAAATGGAGATGAACGTGACTTGAAATATTCAGAAGGCGCATGACACACAAATTCCAAGTATTCCATTTTCCTTGGAAGATCTTCCTCTGGTCCTAAAAGGCAGTCGATGGAAAGACCAAACACAGTTTTGAACATATATATCATTTTCATAAAAAATTAAAATTCCTAGACGCTAGGAGAAACCACTTTGGTGGTGCCCTGATGTGAGTCCTTGAGACATGTATTATTCTAAAGTCCCTCTGTCATTTTCTTCTACTTGAGCTGTTCCACTCCCCCAAACGGTGACTCAATATAGAAAGGATTCTAAAAATAGTGTTAGTACTAGACAGTGTTTATGATCTGCGCACTGCTCTAAGTACTGCACACACGGATACTTCGAGCACTCAAAACTATGCTCTGAGGAAGGCACTATTATTATTCCTGTTTTCTGTGTGAGGGAAACAAGACAAGAGAGGTTAAGGAACTTGTCCAGAGCCACACAGCCAGTCAGTGCTGGGCTAGGAGGCCAGATTCAGAGTGTGTGCTCCGGCTCTCCATGCTGTGCTCCCCCCTCCAGTGTCTGAGGAGGAGGAAGAGGAGGAGGTGGGAGAGGAGCCCCAGAAATGATTCTTCACATCACCGCCTCTGCCGAGAATCCTGTCCTATAGGTCACGTAGATAAAAGTCCCTCTTCTGTGTACGTACAAGCAGAAGACTAAACCTGATCATGTACCAAACTTCACACATGGGTGAGAATAACAGCAGTGTGTCCCTGAGTTCCCTCTGGGAAAAAAGACAAAACAAAACCTTTGTATGCAAAAGGAATGCATGCACACTGAAGAAAGGTTGAAAATATGGGGTAACTTACAAACTCTGAACACTTTTAAAATTGTATTAGTCAGCAATTTCTTCCTGTGAGTCTACATCAAGAAACATTTATACCACTTCTTCTGTCAGCCTTGAAGTCAGTAAGAGTACAGTGGCTGCCACTTCGACGATACACTGAGATCATATGTTATAAAAGGTCTAGGATGGGGTGTGTGACATGGAGAGGGACACATAATGAAAATTTGTAAGATTCTAGAAATAATGGGGACGGTTTGTTTTGAAATTATTTTTAACTAGATTTTTATAAGTAAGCCTAATTCCAGAGTAATGAATTCTTTTAAACGTTTAACCCTGGGTCACTCAAAAATCTTATCCACATCACTTTTTAGTGGGTATATACTGCCCTAACACCAAATAAGTGATAGCACCCAAACCCCAACTGTGTAAGAATGTCTTTCATATTTTCAATAAAGCTCTTTACTTTTTAATATTTAATGATGATTATGTTTCCTTGTTATGGACTGAATTATACTCCCCCCCTATATGTTGAGGCCCTAAGCCCCATTGTGATGGTATTTAGAGATGGGGCCTTTCCGGAGGTAATTAAGGTTAAAAGAGGTCATAGGCTGGAGCCCTAATTTAATGGGACTGATGTTCTTCTAGGGAGAGGAAGAGACGCTAGGAGTATGCACACACAGAGGAAAGGCCACATGAGGACTCAGCGAGAAGGTGGCCGCGTGCAAGCCAGGAAGGGTGCTCTCATCAGAAAGTGACCCTGACAGCACCCTGATACTCAACCTTTAGCCTCCAGAAGGTTGAGAAAATAGGTTTTGTGTTTATGCCACTCGGCCTGTGGTATTTTGTTATGGCAGCCCGAGCAGATTAATACCTTCTGTTATATGATAACGGAGAATTACCTGAGTTCAAGAGCCTGTACCACCTGTCAAACTCACCAATGATGTAGGATGCAGGATCAAATTGGTCCCTGGGGCTCGAGAGGGTGGGAATGAGCCACGTCAGGGCGGCGCTTTTCTCACAGTACTGGTCCTGGATGAATCCCCTGATCTGAGCATAGTAGGGCTTTCCATCTTGTTCATCAATCACAGAAACAACATCTCCAATTTGGTAATATACTCCCTGGGGGAAACAGAAGATAATCCCATATTTGAAATAGAGAAAAGCACCACAGCTATGAACTGAAACCTCCCTAACAAAATCAAGTTTGCAAAGGGGTCAGTGAAACACCTTTGAGACGGTCTAATGCATCAATGTTTATATGGCTGATTCCAATTTTTTTCTTTCTTTTTTTTTTTTTTTTTTAAGAGAGAGAGCACTAGAGTGAGGGTGGAGGGGAAAAGACAGAGGGAGAGAGAGAATCTTTTTTTTTTTTTTTAAGATTTATTTTAGAGAGAAAGCTCTCATGTGGGGTGGGAGGGGCAGAAGGAGAGGGACAGAGAGAGTTAAGCAGACTCCATGCTAAGCATAGAGCTGATGCGGGGCTCAATCTCATGACCCTGAGATCAGGACTTGAGCTGAAATCAAGTCGGATGCTTAAGCAACTGCACCACCCAGGTGCCCTTTTTAATTTTTTTTTATTTTAGGGAGAGAGAATCTTAAGTAGGCTCCACACGGATGGGGCTTAATCTCACGCCCCCGAGATCATGACCTGAGCTGAGATCAAGAGTGGGACGCTAAACTGATAAGTCACCCAGGAGCCCCTGATGCCAATCCTAACGTTGTTCACTCTTGAATAAAAATTCTACACACACATGAAAACTTGCATCTGTAGAAAACATTTGTTTATAAAGACATTTTGGTCTCCTATCAGAACAGTATTATCCCTATTTCTTTGGCCACAGCCATTGAGCTGTAGAAAGGGAAGTGACGTTGCTGCAGGCTACTTAGGGCAGAGAATGCCGCTGAGGCTCCTTCACCAGCTCCGGGTTCCAGCTCTGTCCTGTACTGAAAAGCAGTGCTCACCTGATAAGACTACGTTCTACACTCCTCCCCCTCGGCCATCCATGAAGAAACTTGACATCACACTTTCAAACCCAAAGAAATGAGAGAAACGCTTCTGATCATAACCAGGATTCGGGATGGGTCCCTTGCCATCCACTCTGCTATCTGCCCACAAGACAATGACCTGCATTTCTGGCATTCACGGCTTCAGGTCTTACCCCAGCTCCACTTCGCAGCCAACTAGCTCATCTGTCATGCCCGTGTCGAGCCCTCCCTGACTCTCCCCTGCCGTCTGTTGCATGTCTCCTTCCCCAGGTTTTCAAAAGGAAGTAATTCCTCCCTTGAACATCCACAGTGGCTGATCCAAATCTTTAGGGTACTCAGCACTCCCTTAGATGGGTGTGGTTCTCAGCCCGCGAAGGTATCCTTGACTGGCAGGAACCAAGTGTGATTTATCACTGTTTCCCTCAAAACAGGGCCTTGGCAGCAGGTAAAGCTGCTGGGTGTGCCCCTCAACCACCAAAATAATTCTGAAGAAATACCTCCAGGGAGTGGGTTGTGAGAGGAGCTTTTCCTGGTGGATCCTTCATCCACGTGTCTAAGGGCGACAGCTGCAACTGGATCACTACAGACGGGCAGAGTCAAGGGGGCCACGCCTGCTACTTGCTAGTTCATCTCCATCATCAGTTGGTCCTTGGAGCCACTCATCAATCTTCTAAGTTATTTGTCATTTGCATTTATGGTTTACTTTGTCTACGTGTAGAATCATTATTCCCAAATTATAAATGATTAACCCATTTTTTTGCACAAAGAACAGGGCCTTGCTTATCATAGACACTCAAATATATGCTGAATGAATATTAACTCAAAATATATGATAGTGTGAAAACAGAACTGCAAGGCAAAGACAATGTCTTATTGAAAGATTCCAGGGTGGCTCAGTTGGTTGAGCATCAGAGTCTTGCTTTCCGCTCAGATCACGATCGTGATCATGGTTGTGAGAGCCCCACGTCAGGCTCTGCACTCAGTGGGGAGTCTGCTTGACATTCTCTCTCTCCCTCTGCCCCTCCCCCGGCTTGCTCAGGTGCTCTCTCTCTCTTGCTCTCTAAAATAAATATATAAATCTTAAAAAAAAAAAAAGATTCCAATGGCAAGCAGTACCTGGCATATGGTTAACTGCTTATTAGTATGTGTTGTATTGTGTATGTATATACAGAAAGCACTGGTTAGTGCTTAGTAAGGAACTTAATCTAAGGAGTCCCTCCATTTGCAGGGAGGTTTCAGGGTTTCTGGCAGGAAAGAAAGAAGGTGAACACAATATACTGAAGTACCCTGGATTAGGAGTAAGCGGGGCTGTTCGTGGGGCTCATCTGCCCCAGGGAGGCCATTCAAACCCTTTGGGGTCTTGGGTGCCCACACTCCTGGCCGTCAGAACCAGTGGCTCCCACTCAGCAACCTCTCACATGCCTCATCGGGGCTCTAGTTCAGCAGATGGCAACGACCTTGTAAGCCCTCCTGCCCGGTGCTGCGTGTGGCGGCAGCCTCTGCGATCCTGGGTATCGGCAGCGGTACCTGAGTATTTTGTTGCACTTTGTCCTTATTGTCAAACAAACTGGGGTGGCAGACAACAATAAAAAGTACGGCCCTTGTGGGGTGCCTGGGTGGCTCAGTCTGTTAAGCAGTTAAGCGTCTGACTTTGGCTCAGGTAGTGATCTCGGGGTCTTGGGATAGAGCCCTTCATCGGGCTCCCTGCTCAGTGTGCACGTGCATGCATGCACACGTGCACTCTCTCTCTCTCTCAAATAAATAAATACAATCTTAAAAAAAATAATAACAGGTCCCACTCGCCTTTCGCCTTTGGTTGAGACATGCCTGGAAATCATTAGTACACTAAATCCTTAGCCAAACCAGCTGCTGCTGCTGCTTTTTTTTTTTTAGAAGTCTATTTATTTATTTAAGTAATCTCTATGCCAAACGTGGGGCCTGAACTCACAACCCCAACGCCAAGAGCTGCACGCTCTACTGACTGAGCCAGCCAAGTGCCTCCCAACCAGATGCTTCCAGACTTAATCTGTAAACTGTATGTTCCGCTGTGAGAGACACAAATTTGAAAACATGATGATGCCAATTTCTACTATTCATTGAGTGCTTACTCTGCTAAGTGCTTAACAGACATGACCTCGTTTGACCTACTGAGGTGGCTGCTATTTACAATCCCTAGTTTATAGATGAAGAAACACCAGAGAGGTTGGTCTCAGCCCAGTCACACAGCCACTTGACAGTGGGGCCAGGAGCTGAGCTCTGCCATCAGACTGCCTCACTCCCTGCCTTGTTGGTTATAGAATCCTTGACAAGTTCAGGAAGTTCTCTGTGCTTCACTGTCCTCATCCATAAAATGCGGATAACAGTAGCACTTCACGGAGTGGACTGAAGTAAAGCCTGTGAAGTGCTCACTTGGGCCTGACCCACAGCAAGCACATACTAAACTTCAGCTATTTTGTTTATTATTAACAATGCATGAAATGCTGGAAATATAGGAGCGATGTTTGCCTGTGTAGAGGTTGTTTTAAAACACACAGAGTATCATACTTGATTTTCTCAGTGTTTGGTCCACTTGGGTCAGGTATGAAGTACAATTCATGCCACTGCCCCCCAAAAGATAGTTCAGACCCCAAAACATCGACAGTATGTAATCGCTGCTGCCTGTGCCAGGCCCACCAGGCTTTGGAGGTCTTTTCTATGTAGCAAGTGCTTTTCTAAGGCTTCTGGCTCAAAAATAATGGTATGTCACATCTCCCACTGAAGGACCAGGTTGTCTGTGGGCTTTGGCCCTAGGAAACCTGACTCCCTCACACTTTTATCAAAACATTTTGGACAGTCTCTCACCATCTCCTTCTAGTAGATGTTCATCCCCACTACTGCCCTTATTCCTCTCACTGCTGCTTAAAGGCATTTTAGAATCCCTGTGCCTCCTCTACCCACTAGCTATCAGGTCTATACACCCTCTACTCGTCCAAGTCCCCGCTCTGGGCTTCTCACACAGTCACTGTCACAGTGACTACGGTGGCTCACGCTTTCATGACTCTACACTATTAGCATTTTAAGATATTTTAATACTTAAAAATACCATGTTTCAGTAAGTACTCCTCCAGCTCTGGATGAAATGTTTTATACCAGCCACCTACGGGGAAAAATAGCTTAGGAAAGAACAAAAACCAATCACACATTATACGGAGGAGCAGAGACCTCTGGACTAATCCAACATTTGGCGGCATATCATGCAACAGGCCCAAATTGTCCCTCAGTAAGCCTACAGATGCTTACCTTGTAGAAGATTGATTCCGCAGTGATTATAGTGGAAACCGACTCAGGAGCTTTGATGGGCTAGGGAAAAAAGACCCAAAAGTAAACATATTAGCACATTCCGTGTGCGTGTGTGTGTGTGTGTGTAGCGTATACAGGCATTTTTCCCGTCATCTACGACAGTTCTGTAACTTAAGAAATACTAAAGCTGTTGCTGGTTGACCAGAAGTGCAATAAAAAGACGATATGCTGAATGTTGTGGCAAAGCATAGTCTGAGTATTTCTGTGGCTATTTCTGCTACCATCAGCTTAAAAATTGCTGAGAACTAAAGCACAAGTTTCTGACTTTGCTGAGATCTACCTCAAGCGCTCTCAAAGCTTTATTACATATTAACATTCTGGTTATAAACAATATCCTGGCTCTGAAGGCCTGGGCATGACAGGAGTGGAAGTCACAAAAAACGTGCAGATGAATACAAGGTGAAAAAACGTCTCCTTGAAGACGTTTTCCATCTTAACGACGGAACCGGCTGGGATACTTGTTATCAGAAGTAATTCTCTAGCGAGGCTGAACTAAGGTTATATGAAACTTCCTTGAGAGATCTTAGTCATTTGCCACCACCCAGCCATTACTGCAATCCCTTCTTAAGCTGTAGTACCCGCTTATATACCACAACGCAAAAACCAGGCCTCCCCAAATGTATCTGGGTACCATCTTTGAAGAGAGGGGCTGCTAGCAAAACAGGTACTGAAATAATTACAGAGCTTATTCTATCACACAGAAGAGGAAACGTGTGTGTCAGTGATACAACTATAATCACATGCACATTTACTTAACATGCTTTGGCAACAGATGCCTCATTTTAAGAAAACTAAATTATAAACGTCTTAAATCAGTCAGTCAACTATTCTGAATAAGAATCTGCAATCGGCACAAGAATTTACTACAGGGTCCCTGTGTGTTTCACAAATGAATATGCCCGACTTCAGAAATGCCTTCACTGGTAAGGGAAGCATTCCTGTTCTGAAAGGAAAGAACACCATACTGAGGTTTAAAAAAGTAGTCTACAACCCACTGTCCACCGGGTATGACCATTTTCCCCTAGTGTTTACAAAAATATTGAGAATTTACTGCAACAAAAGGTGCTTTCAACTACCCCCAGCACAAGTCTTTCAACCATCTAGTTTCTTACAGCAAAAGAAAGGCTTAGCAAAATGTTTGATTCACATTCATCAAATTGATCATAAGTCAGTAAGATATATTTTCTGGGGCTGTAATAACATACAAATATGGAAATGAATGAGTTCCAGTATTATTTACTTAAATCTTTAAAGAATAAGAAAAAAAAATTTCCCCTAATATATCTGGCCATATCAAGAACCATAATCCCATCTCCCCGTTGCAAGGAGGACCCAATAAAATGCATTCAAGGTTTACGTTTCCTTTAGACTCATATTTTTTATTCCCCAGTGGAAAAAATTAAAAGCTAAAAAAAGAGGATATTGTTAATTATAAGCAGTAAGCCTCCTGCAACAGGAGGAGGTCACTTCCTCCTCCAGAAAGGAGGTCATTTCCTTTTAAGAAGTGTGGACCACTCCCCAGAACATTGCAGAAAGGCTAGGAAGAGCAAAATTCAGAGGAGAGACGAAGGCAGTGACAAGCCACACCACACACACAATGCCATTACCGTGAAAGACACTGTCCACAATCAGCTTACATTTTTTAATTTAAAAATATGTCTTCTCCCTTTTCCTTTAGTGGAAACTTTCTTCTCAGCAGCTGGAGCAGATTTGTATTTAGTGTTTCTGAGACGAGCAGACCTCCTGTGAATTTCCTGCTTACTCTATAAACATTTAAAGAACAAAAAAGATAAATAAAATTGTAGAAAGACTGCTGTCCCGATACAACCATCTTACAAGAGCTTCAGAGAATGCACTTTATCCCGACTTTTAAAAACTAAGTAAGAATGTGGCTTTTCTTTTTATGCTGGGTAATCATAGGAACTGGGCTAATTAAAACAGGGAGGCCCCTAGACAAGCATCTCCAGAGGCTCCAAAAAGTGTGAACTACTTACAACAGGGCATGGGGAGGAGTAGGAGTAAGTCTACGCCAAGGCATGAACTATTCGTTTGTAGTGTTTATAGCGGAGAACATCTCTTAACTACTCAACTCTCCAACCTAGGGAGCGGGTTGGGTCTGGCACTTCCTATAATTGAATACTTACGCTGCCATTTAAAACAATGACATGATAATCTTAATAACATGACATAATAACAAATAATAATAATAAAATTTATTATTTATAATAATAAATAATAATATTATTTATAATAATAAAATAACCTTTAACAGGCAAAGTAGGTCCTGTAGCATGACCCCGTTTACGTGTGTGTATTGAGATGTCTGGTTACCACCGCAAATGGTATTTTACAATGAGGGGGATTTCTGAAGGGTTTTACATTTTCTTGCTTCTTTACATTTTTCAATTACTCACACTAACCAAAGGTGCTTAGAAGGGGCCAAATTAGTGAAGATCTCATTGTGGGGTGCGAGCGGGCGGCCCTCTCTAGCAGGGTCACCGCGGTCCGGGAAGGCCCACGCGCGCGCCCTCCCACCCCACGCCCGGTCGGCCTCCGCCGGCGGGAGGGGCCGGAGGAGCTCACCTGCTTGCCGCCCCCGCCCCCGTTGCTCTGCGGAGGGGCGGCCGAGGTGCTGGCGAAGGTCGCCGCGCCGAAGCCGCCACCGCCTCCGCTGCCCCCCGTCCCGCCAGCCGCTCCCGAGCCGGAGCCCCCGCCGCCCGCGCCGCCCCGGCCCGTGCAGTGGTGGCAGAGGATCTCCCCCTGCGGGCCCTTCTTCCACATGGAGGACGACGTGGTCTTGCAGACGCTGCAGGTGGGCTTCAGGCCCAGTGGCATCGTGGCGGGCTCGGGCGGCCCCCGCGGGCGCAGCGACACGGGAATGGCGACCGCCGGCCCGGGCCGCCCGCCTCGGCCCGCCACTCCCAGCGACAGGAAGAGCGGCGCGGGCGCCGAGATGTCCACGCAGGGACCCGAGGGCGGCCGCTGCCCCCTGGAGGCAGGAAGGCTGTTCCACCCGCTCTGCGACCGGCACCAGCCCTGGCAGCCCGCAGCGCGGGGAGGCGGGCCCGGGGGGGCGGGGCCTGGCCTGGGAGGTTTCCGGCGATGGGTGGGGCCTGCGCCGTGCAGGCCTTCCCCCCCACCCCGCCCCGCTCCCCTGACCGGAAGTGCTCCACCCGAGGCTACTGGAAGTGGACTGTAGGTCTGACCTCGATCTCCTAAAGGGGGAAGATGTTTGTAAGTTTTTTGGCTTTAAGCCTGGGATTGGCAGGTAAAATGCAGAACGCAAAATTAAATTTGAATTTCAGACAAGCAACGAATAATATTTTGATATGCGTGTATCCCATGCAGCATTCGCTGTTTATCTGAAATTCAGATTTAACTGGGTGTGCTGTATTTTTATTCGCTAAATCTGACACTCCTGCTGAGGACGCCTTTACAGTCTTAAAAATTATAATTTAGAACCCCAAAAACTTTTGTTTATATGAGTTGTATCCATGGACATTGCTGCATTAGGAGTTGAGACACATTTAAAGCCTACGATGTCAAGTACATGTTTCTCAGATGTTGGATGTTATCACAGGTCCTGTAGCCTCTGATTAGCTCGCCAGTGAGAACATGAGAGTGGAAACACAAATAACTGGTTTGGCCTAGACAAAAGCATTATGACAAGCCAGCTCCCCTCTTACTAATGTTGCTAGTCAGAACAGGCCTCACCAGGGAAAGGGGTCTCTGCTTTTCAGCCTCACTTCATAGTGTAGTGGTTGCATACCTGTTTTCAGGATCCTGGGTTTTCTAGACTTGATACACTTGGAGACATCTCAATGAATATGCTGATGGCATGGCCCAGGGAGAGAAAGAAGAAAACTTGTACTGAAAGCTGACGATGTCACAAAATCTCATTTAGTGCTTACGACAAGCCTGAAAGGAGTTACTATCCCTATTTTATTAACTGTGCACTCTGTGAAGGGCACCTAGGTGGTAAATTTCATGCCCTCTAATGCATGTCTCCATTGCCTAGTGTATACTTCTCTTTGCACTTCATCCAGAAATTACTCCCTCTCATTCACTGAGAACCTTGACCCCTTGCTCACCAGCTTCCTTTCCATCATAGGACACTGTCCTGGGTGGAGTCAACATCCACATGTATGAACAGCCAACACCCTGTTTCCTCCATTCCTCCTCAGCCCACATCTCCACCTCCTGTTTTTGTCAGCTCCTGTAGCTTCTGGTCACACCCTCCACCCTTCTGAGATCAGCAGGAAGAGCTACATTTTTACCCCTTTTATCACACAGTCTCCAACCACCAAATCAAGAAATAGAACATTACTACCACAAAAGCCGCCACTTGCCCCTTATCCAGAGATAACCACTATACCGACTTCTGACACCAGAGCTTTTGTAGATCCCTTTGTCAGGTTAAGAAAGTTCCCTTCTATTTCTATTTGCATCACAAATGTGTACAATTTTATCGGTTTTCTCTATGAGATGATCATAATAGTTTTTCTTCTTTATCTGTTAATCTGTGGATTATATGGATAGATTTCTGAATGTTAAATTAACATTACAACTCCTGGAATGAATCCAACTTGGTCGCGATACACCCTTTCACATATTGCTGGATTTGGTTTACTAATATTTTTCAGATTTTTGCATCTGCGTTCATGAGTAAGATGGGCTTATAATTTTATTTTCTTGTAATATCTTTGTCAAGTTTTTGTATCAAGATATGTTGGCCAAAGTAAGGCCTTTGGATTTCATTCTGAGTGACCCAGGAAACTATTTGAGGCTCTTCCATGTGCTGATATGA
This sequence comes from Ailuropoda melanoleuca, assembly GCF_002007445.2. Classification (NCBI taxonomy): domain Eukaryota; kingdom Metazoa; phylum Chordata; class Mammalia; order Carnivora; family Ursidae; genus Ailuropoda; species Ailuropoda melanoleuca. The sequence continues at coordinate 142,416,966 of NC_048218.1, read as the reverse complement.
AAAGATAAAGGAAAGAAAGCAATTTACAGAACAGTGTATAAAATATGATCACTTTAAGTAAATTTAAAAGCTATATGTGTGTGATGAATACTTGTTTTGGTCCTTTGGACAGAAGACTGTTGTCAGTTGACGATAACAGAATCAGTGAGGGGGACTTTCACTTTTCATTTTATATTGCTTGAATTTTTTTCACCACATCATGTGTGGGGAAAGAAAGAAAGAAAGAAAGAAAGAAAGAAAGAAAGAAAGAAAGAAGAAAGGAAGGAAGGAAAGAAAGAAAGAAAAGAAAGAAAAGAGGAAGGAAGAAAGGAAGGAGGAGAAAGAAAGAGAGGAAGGAAGAAAGAAAAGAAAGAAATATCAAATGGGAAAAAAGGAAACACTGGCAGTTTTTCAGCCTTAAAAATCCTCTCCTGGCTGGAGATAGCGCCGTACAGTGGCTTGGCTCTCGTTCAAGGACTGGCAGCCGGGCCCCTCAGGCAGCTCGGGTCATTGTTTGTAAAGCGAGGATGGTATTGCCCACCTCAGGGCTGTGTGAAGATCTGACCCGCTCTTGCACTTGACGTGTAGTTCTAAGTCAGTAACTGGGCTTCTCCGAGCAGCAAAGCCGTAAGTCGCGTGCAGACCGCTCTGGAGTGTGATAGAGTGAGGTGCCGTGGGGGCAACAGGGCTGCCAGCAGAGAAGGTGATGGGGCCAGGGGTGGAGGGGCAAGTTGGGAGGTGAGGGAAATGGGTGGGAGGAAAGAACTCAGGAAGGCAACTCAGTGAAGTCTGTGACCCAATGCCCTGCTCCCTCCCGGGGGCCTCGAGCAAGAGCCCTAACTGGCCAGGCTGGGCTCCCTGGAGCCCAGGTACCCGGAAGAGATCTCAGACTGCAACAAGACAGAGAGACCCAGCCTGGGCGCAGGGGAAGGGTTCAACAGCACACAGAGATAATCTGTGCCTGTGGGGATGCCTGAGAAAATTCTCACCGTGTGTGTGTGTGTGTGTGTGTGTGTGTGTGTGTGTGTGTGTGTGTGATAGAGAGAATGAGTGTATGCTGTGAAGACAGGAATAAATACCTCCTAAGGTCTTAAAATTAACCTCAAGGGAAAGGAAAAAGCTGAATTCCCCGGGGGGATTATCACTGTTGATCTGCAGGCTAATTTGCATGATATAGGTGTTGCATGGTTCATCAATCAAAACTATTAAAATTAAAAAAAAAGAGAGCGCAGATGCATAAAATCTATCCTGGCCTGGTTCCAAAGAGAGTGCGATTCATCCCACCTCGTGCGCGGGTGAGCACGGGCAGCGCAGGCCTCCCTGCGCGCGCACACCCGTGTGCTGGGCCGCTCCGGGGCAGGGCTCCTGCGTCCCCGCTCGCTCGCTTACCCCTCGGACGAGGCTGACAAGAGCACATACCCCGCAGGGTCCATGTGAGGACTCCGTGAGTTAGTACATGCGAGGCTGTAAACAACGTCTACATCGGGCAAGTGCCTGAGTAATGTCGATTCTGAGGCCAATAAGGCAGGAGGAGAAGGAGGAGGCAGCTTTTCTTTTGACCAGATAGTCAAGCCTTTGGCTATACCCTCCTGACGTGCCGCCTTGGGAAAACGTAGTTCGCTCCAACTGCCTACTGACGGCACAGCAGGGAGCGAGACCGTGGGCGGGACGGAGGGTGAGCCAGACCCACGAAGCTGGGGCAGGTACGGAGAGGGGAGCCCGGGGGGATGCGCTCGCTGACCTTGCCCTTTGTCATCCTCAGGAGGGGCATCACGATGTCCAGCTCCCACTGCGGATAAACCTTCTGTGTTAGAACCTACTGCGGTTACTTTGTTGTGCGTGTGTCCCACGGCTCCCACCACGGTGCCCTGAACTCAGGGTGCTCCCTTTGTCTGGAATGTGCTCCCTCCCAACACTTCACACTCCCGCTGTCCTCTCCAGAATCAGCTCAGGACACATCTCCATTCTCCAACCCCGGACGTAGCTTCCTTGCTCTGACCTTACGGTGGACCTTTGCCCCCATGCCTCCTCCAGGGGACTGGGAGCGTGCTGAGGACAGGAAGCTGGCTCTTTTCCTCTTTGTGTTTCTCCCATGCCTTGCACAGGGCAGGCATGCACGGACGAGCAGTTGAGTGAGTGGGTTAATATAGCTGCCAGCCTGTTCTCAGCAACAGTCTCCATTCAGGACGAGCATCTGCTACCACACCTCTCCTTGCTGCCCTCCTACCTTGTCATCTGACTTCTCTCACCCAGCACCCCGAATCAGGCTTCCTGGCTCCTCACTGGCCTGCAGCCCTGGGTGGGCATCTCCCTATACCACGGGGGGCAGCCTGGGGGGGGTGCGTTATCATCCAGAAAAACCAATGCCTGCTTTGTCATAAACAAGTCTTACTTATTTGAAATAATTGTTCAGGGACCCTGGTGGGGTTTCTTAAGTATCTTCCTTCTCCTTGGGAGAAGGTGATGACGCCAGGTCTTCTGGAAGCCTTGGGTTAAGGCTTTAGGACCCTCCCTGACAGGCAATCGGCTTTGGAGGTTCAGGGGTAGACCTCCCTGAGACTCGGCATGCAGCACATGGCCTTGACTCTTAGACCACTATAAGTCTCAGCAGATAGATTTGCCTCGGAGCCCCTCTTCTAGGCAGCAGTCTCCCCGGCCCACCCTGCACTCCAACTGCCACTTTCCTAACTGTCACTCAGAACTCCCCTCTCAGCCCCAGGGCCTGCCTGTCCTTCGGATGACCGCTGGCTCCCGAGAAGAGAAAGCTCTCTGAGGACCAGGTGAATGCCTCCTTTTACAATTAAGGCACCAGCCAACTGTAGTTTCATGACGAAAGCTCAGCTGCCCTGGATTTTTTTTGGTTTTGGTTTTGAAGGCTTTGACACTCTCGCTGCCTCTCCCCTTTCTGATTTGCAGGTCCCCTGGGGAGGAAACCAGCTTGGGTATTCCGACATCTTCCAGTGCTTCTCAGCTGTGTGTGAGGACGGTTTTCCTCAGAGGAGCCCCAGATTTTATCAAAGAGAAATATTTCTTTTTTCTTCAAAATGTAAATATCTTTTTTAATATAAATAATCAATGCTCGTTATGAAAATTCACACAACTCAGTGAATCCCCCAACTCTGCAGTGTTAGAGATAACCACACTAACAGTTTGTCCTATCTCTTCAGCCTGTGGAAAGGTGTATGTGTGTGGTGTATAAAACATGCGTGTGACCCTATGACATATTATTCTCTAGCTTTTTTTATTCAAAAGTGTGTCGGAGTGAGCTTCTGCCATCAGTCCACATAGACGTCTCTTTTCTTTGCCAAAATTGATTAAACTGTTCCTTAATGATTGATATTTAGTTTGTTTTAAATGTTTTTTGCAGTTACAGTGGATAATGTAATGAGCATCTTTATAAATGTTATCATTGCCTGTTTGTGTGGGTATTTTTATGGGATAAGTTCCTGAAAATGTAACTGATGGGTGTAAGTAATGCACATTTTGAACAGATGCTGCCAAATTACTGACGAAAGAAAGGCTTCCACACCTGCCAACTTCTTGAGGTTATCTCAGGGCTGACTTAGCCCCGGGCACAGTAGGCACATTGCCCAGGGCCCAACGTACTTTTAAGGGTCATGAAAATATTTTAATTGCTTTTAAAATTGGGAGAAAAAAGCGAATATAATAATAATGAATAAATAGTGTACAATGAATCCAGGCTGGATTCCAGCTGCCAGTGCAGCCATAAAATGTATGTCTAAATATATATTTTTTTTTTATAAAGAGGGGACCCCTGAAGGCGAATGTACGTAGGACAGCCACAAGTTGGAATGTGGCCCTGGGTTATCTATTTCTCCACACCCTTGCGACACTGAGAATTATTGTCTTAGTTTTTTGGGGAAAAAAAAGTACACAGTTGTTTTTATTTTTTATTTCTTTGGATATTTGTGAGGTATATCTCCTAAGTTTATTGACCACTTAAAGTTCCTTTATGAATTGCCTATTTATATTTTCTCATCTTTCTAATGAGTTGTTCATCTTTCCCCTGTTAAAAACTTCTTACAGTATAGTAAATTTTGCAAGTTTTATTTTCATAATTTTGCATTTCAGAGTTATTGATGCCTTTTGGTAATGATATTAAAAAGTGTTTTTTTGTACATCAAATCTGGCAAGCATTTCATTTATGGAAATACTTGATAATTTCTTATAGAATATCTATGGGTATTATTATTTATGATAATATCTTTAATTCATCTGGAGTGCATCTTTGTAAAAGATGTGAAATAGTGATTGAACTTTGTTTTCTAAGCAGAGCTACTTTTTCCAACACCATGGGACAATAATTTGAAATATCGCCTTTATAAAAAATTTTTTTGAAGATTTATTTATTTGAGAGAGAGAGACAGAGATGGGGGGAGGGGCAGAGGGAGAGGAAGAGAGAAGCTCAAGCACACTCCCCTCTGAGCGCAGAGCCCAACGCGGGGTTCAATCTCATGACCCCGAGATTATGACCTGAGCTGAAATCAAGGATCAGATACCTCACTGACTGAGCCACCCAGGTGCCCGCCTTTTATCAAATTTTAAATTCTCATATACACATGGGTCTATTTCTCACATCTCTTCCATCCCATCAATCCATGTATCTATTGACATGCTACCAGCATCCTTTTAATCCTGTAGCTCATGATATTTTGGTTTCCAATAAGGTAACTCAGTACTCCTCAGCTCCCCATAATCCTTCTTTCAGTTTTCTTCTTAATCATTCTCATATATTTACTCTTTCTGAGGAACTTTAGAGTTATGTTTCCAAGTACTGAAAAAAAAACCCCAATGAACTTTGTAAACTTTAGAGATTAATTTGAGGGGAAGGACATGTTTGTAAAATGGAGTCTGCCTCTCCAAGAGCGTGGCGTTGCATTCACACCTTCTTTTTCTTCCATTCCTGATTGGTCTATCGTTTGCCCGTGCCCTGGCCCTCTCAGCAATCTCTCGTGGGGCAGGAGGCCAGCAGCAGGGGCTTGTCTGAGTCGTCAGGTCCCCCTGAGGTTCATGGGGGGCTTTTCTTTGCCATTTTTGGTTCATTTCGCACTGGTTTGCTAAGAACTGTGTTCTGTTCCAAAGCAGAGAAACTGCAAGCTCTGATCTGGTTTTCTGGTCTCTTTGCTTCCACGTTTGCTTATTCTGGCCCTTCTTCCCCACTGCACCGAGTGCAGTCTTTCTAGCCGGAACCCCATGGTCCCCTGCTGGAGAACCTTCAGTACTTCCCCATTGTATTAGTTACCTATGGCTGTAACAAATCACTACAAATACAATGCCTTAAAGCAACGCACATCTAGTCTCCTACAGTTCTGCAAGTCAGAAGTCCCAAATCGGTCTCACCGGCCTAAAATCAAAGTGCCAGCATTTGGTTTTGGCGGTGCTAGGGGCGAATACACGGCCTTGCCTTTTCCAGCTTCCAGAGGCCTCCTGCATTTCTTGGCTCATGGCCCCTTCCTCCATCATCAGAGACAGCAACTCTGTCACTCAGACCTCTGCTCCTGTTGTCACCTCCCGTTTTGTGACTCTGGCCCTCCTGCCTCCCTGTTAAAGTATGATCATGAGGATGCTTGTGACTCAATTGGGCCCACCCAGAGAATCCAGGATCGTATCCCCACTTCCGAGTCCTTAGCTCGATCATATCGGCAATGTTCCCTTTGCCACGTAAGGTAGCATTCGCAAGTCACAGAGATGAGGGTTTGGATGTCTTTGGGGGGCAATTCATTCTGCCTGTCATGGCCATGGCCTCCAGGATGAATCTGCTTGCTGGTCCCCCACTGACCTGCCCTAACTAGCCCTCTGTCTAACCTCCCTGTGCTCTGGAACCTGCCTTCTCTGCTTCTTCCAGCTGTGGTCCAGGCTGACTCCACTGTCTTGGAAAACCTTTCCCCACCTCTTCCCTCTACTCATCTTCTGGCCTTGGCTTAAACTTCCCTTTCTCTGGGAGCTTGTGACAACCTCTTCTACTTCCCGCATGTGCCTCCAGACGCTTTAGGGGCTCTCATATCATCGTCCATTGTTCCTGACCCTGCCTATTTGGGCTTTTATATTACTGCTTGTGTGAAATGCAAGCATTTTAGAGGGTGGAGGTAATGAGGGCAAGCTCCACACTTGGCACATAAGGAGGAGCTTATGAACTCCTTGCAGATGAATTTGTAAACATATTAATTTCTTTATAAAATGCAATTTATTTTACTATATAGGCCTCGTCTTTTTTTTAATGTTTTTTTATTATGTTAGTCACCATACAGTACATCCCTGGTTTCTGATGTAAAGTTCGATGATTCATTAGTTGCGTATAACACCCAGTGCACCATGTAATACGTGCCCTCCTTACTACCCATCACCAGTCTATCCCATTCCTCCACCCCCCTCCCCTCTGAAGCCCTGAGTTTGTTTCCCAGAGTCCACAGTCTCTCATGCTTCATTCCCCCTTTTGATGACCCCCCTTTCTTTATCCCTTTCTTCCCCTACCGATCTTCCTAGTTCTTATGTTCCATAGATGAGAGAAACCATATGATAATTGTCTTTCTCTGCTTGACTTATTTCACTTAGCATTTTCTCCTCCAGTGTATATAGGCCTCATCTTAAAAGTATTTATTCATCATTCATCCAATAAATATTTGTTAAGTATTGGCTTGGTAAGTCCTGAGCTAAGGGAGTTAAAATTAAAACATCTTTTGAGGGACGCCTGGCCGTCTCAATGGGTACAGCCTGTGACTCCCGATCTAGGGGATGTGTGTTCAAGCCCCATGCTGGGCATAGAGCCTACTAAAAAAAAAATTTTTTTTTTAAAGTTTTTAATTGGGGCGCCTGGGTGGCTCAGTCGTTAAGCGTCTGCTTTCGGCTCAGGGCGTGATCCTGGCGTTCTGGGATCGAGCCCCACATCAGGCTCCTCTGATGGAAGCCTGCTTCTTCCTCTCCCTCCCCCTGCTTGTGTTCCCTCTCTCACTGGCTGTCTCTCTCTCTGTCAAATAAATAAATAAAATCTTTTTAAAAAAAGTTTTTAATGAAAAAAAATCATTTGAATGTTATGAGGATGCTAAGATTGTAGTGATTATGAGCATAAGGACTTGAATAACAATTCTCCCCCCCCCCCCAGGAAAATGGACTTGGAGGTCAGTGAACCAATAGACTTTAGTTCTGGCGATCATCAACATCTGGTTCGGAAAGCAGCAGATAGTAACACCCAGATCAAGTCTGGTCAGACCTACACAACTTCACCTTCTGAGCCACAAAAAACTCACAGGAATACACATTCAAAGACCAGAGAGCGAGCAGATACCTATGTGGTACAAATTTCAGATGAAACTACCCCAAATGACAGCAGTAATTTAGCCAATCCGTTCTCAGATGCATCGGTCCGCAGAGGTGAGCATAAAATTAACTTTTTGGAAGAGAAAAGGAAGTGTTCTCTCAAAATGTTTCCACAGAGTGGATTGTTGGAAGATTTAACTTTGCCTTTAGCTTTTCCCAGTTATGCTTTACCATGGAACATGATGTAAGGATGCTGTAGTAGCTGGCCCCTAAGTTGTCCAGGGTATTCAGAAATTCCTAATAAACATAGTATGGTAAGTAATGTGCGGTTCCCCGAGGAAATATGAATTACTCACTGACTTTAGGTGATGCTATGTTACTGGTTTTAGTTTTAAAGCATATTAATTCAATGCCCCTAGATATTAATCTTGTATGGGAAATACATTCAGCTGTGAGCAATAAAAACCTAAAAACCTGTGGCGTCAGTAAACGTCTTCTTTCTTTCATGAAATATGCAGTTCAAGGCATGACTGCTTTGTCATCCTTGAACCTTCTTAGGGCCTGGACAACTTAAAGGTGGACTGTGAGCTTTGAACCCCATTGCTGTCTCCCTGTGGCCCTCACCCCCCATCTTGTGGCTGGAAAGATGCCTTTTGGAGCCCTAGCTTTCCAGGTAGGGAAAGGCAAAGGCCAAGGCCAAGCCTGGTCTGCTGCCTTGACAACTCCAAGAGAGGCCATTCATGGACAGATGCCCGAGAGTAAGCCAAATCTGACTTCTTTTCAGAGGCTTTCCTGGAAACTGCACCTAGGAATTTGCACTTGCACGTCATTGACCCTACCAGGATCCCATGGCTACCTCTATCTATAGTTTTTCGGTTGGCACATTGTCCTCTTTAACCAGATTGGGGCTGGGTGGTGAGGAAGCCGGGGGAATGGATGTCACCAGGCAACAAACCACCTCTGTCACCGGTGCCGGTCCTTCAGCACTGAGTGTGTGCGAGAGGAAGAGGTCCGCATTTAGTCCTTACAACAACCCTACAGGTGAAGGCATCGTGGTGTCATTTAACACATGAGGAAATCAGGTTTAAGGCCTCCTCACCACCATCAGAGTTAGTTATTTGCGTCTGTCTCTCATGGAGGGCAGAGGCTGGGCCCTCTCCCACTTTAAAAAAATTACATGGTGTGCAAAAAGATGAAAGTCCTATGGAAACAAAGGAAAAGTATAGCAGGGTAACGGATGAAAAGCTATGGGGCTGGGGGGCTATCACTGTTTAAAGCAGCTTTATACAATTTACCTATCATAAAATTCACCCCCTTTCAAGGGTACAATTCAATGGCTTTTAGTATATTTACAGAGTTTTGCAACCATCGCCACAAAAAGAAACCCATACCCATTGGCGGTCACTCCCCATCCCATCCTCCCCGCTGGCCTCTGACAACCACTAACCTACTTTCTGTCTCTATGAATTGGTGTATTCTGGATATTTCATATCAACAGAATCATACAATATGTGATCTTTTGCGATTGCCTTCTTTTAGACTTAGCATAATGTTTTCAAGGTTCACCCATGTTGTAGTATGTGTCCGAACTTCGTTCCTTCTTTATGCTCCTATAGTATTCCATTGACTCATTAGAACACATTTTGTTTATTTATTCTTCAGTTGACAGACATTTGGGCTGTTTCCACTTTTTGGTTATTATGAATAATGCTGTGATCAATATCCATATTTGGGTTTTTGTGTAGACATACGTCTTCATTTCTTTTGGGTAGTAGATACCTAGGAATTGCTGGGCTAATATTCTGAGAGATGTTAAACATAGTGGCTGTACCGTTTTACATTCCCTCAAGCAATATATGAGGGTCTCCGTTTCTCCACATCCTTGTCAACACTTTTTATTGTCTTTCTTTCTTATTATAGCCATTCTAGTGTATGTGAAGTGATATCTCATTGTAGTTTTGATTTGCATTTCCCTAATGACTAACAATGTTGAGCATCTTTTCACAAATTGGACATTTGAATATTTTCTTTGAAGAAATATCTATACATATCCTTTGCCCACTTTTTAAAAAACAGCAACCATTTTATTATCTCTCATGATTCTGTGGGTTGACTGGGTTTGGTTGGGCAGTTCTCCTGCTGGTCTTGACTGGGGGTTCTAATGCAGTTATAATCAGATGGCAGCTGAGGCTGAAGTGGCCATTATGACTTCCTGACGTGGCTAGAAGTTGGTGTTGGTTGTTGGCTCTCTCTTTATGACTTGAGTTTCTCATCACTTGGGAGTTGGGTCCCAAGAAAACGTATACCAGGTAAACAAGCCCCATTGTGCAGTTTGTCAAGGCTTTCCTTGCTTCACGCATGCTAATGTCTCATTGGCCAACACAAGTCCATGTGGCTGAGCCCAGTGTCAATGTGGGGGGGTTGGGGGGAACTACACAAGCTCTGCCCATTTTTAATTATTTACCTTCTTGTTATTGAATTGTAACAGTTCCTTGTGCATTCTAGGTACAAGTCCCATATCAGATACATGATTTGCAAATATTTTCTCCCAGTTTGTGGGTTTTCTTTCACTTTCTATGGTGTCATTTGAAGCACAAAGCTTTTACTTTTGATGAAATCCAATTTGTCTGTTTTTTTTTCTTTCTTTGCTTGTGCTTTAGGTGTCATATCTAAAATAATCATTGCCTAATTTCTGCTCACAAAGATTTACATCTATGCTTTCTTTCAAGAGTTTTGTTTCTTTTATTTATTTATTTGCTTATTTATTTATTTTAGAAAGAGAGAGAAAAAGTGTGCGGGGTGGGGGGGAAGGATAGAGGGAGAGGGAACACAGACTCCCCACTCAGCGCAGAGCCCCCGATGTGGGGCTGGATCTCAAGACCTTGAGATCATGACCTGAGCTGAGACCAAAAGTCGGACATTTAACAGACTGAACCACCCAGGCGCCCCAAGAGTTTTGTTTTTTATGTTTACATTTATGATCCATTTAAAACCAATAGTTTTGTGTATGACATGAGGAAAGGGTCCAAATTCATTCTTTTGTATGTGTATGTCCAGTTGTCCAAGCACCTTTTGTTGAAAAGACTATTCTTTCTCCCTTGAATTGTTCTAGCACATGTGTTAAAAATCAGTTGACCATAAATGTAAGGGATTATTTCTGGACTGTCAGTTCTATTCTAGTGGTCTTATGTCTAGTCTAGTCTTACAAGCTGGGCCACATTTCTTATTTATTCCCTCAAAATCTCTGCTATGTAATAGACGTGAAATAAATGTTAACCACATGACTATCTTAATGTAGGCAGCCCACATTTGGGCACATATGCTCTGGAATTTTGATTAAGATAGCTCAATCCCATTTCTTTGCTGTCACCCTTCCTATGCATCGACACCACCCAGCCAAAGGACACAGTTGACAATCATGTCGGTCATCTCTAAGCAGAATTCTTTTTTTTTCCTTTTAAAATTGAGACAAAACTACCAAACAGCTCTCTGTCATCATCCCCAACACCATATTTAGAGGGCTCCAGGAAGAGCTGTGCAGGAGGAAGTAAGCGAAAAGTGACGCTGGCATCCTCTGCACTGGGCTCTGGCGTGCCTCTGGGACCTCCTGGGTCTTACTTATAATTCCTTGTGTTATCTCGCTTCTGCTCAAGTCGAATGGAAGGGAATTGCTAAAGGCAGGCAGGCTGGCGGGAGAAGTGGCAGGAAGCTCTGCAGGCAGCCTGCAGCCCACGTCCGTCTCTGCACCTGTGCCCCATTTCGTCCGGCAGTGGAGCTGGACCCCTTTGGATGGCCTGTGACATTCAGAGGCTTTCAGGTCACTTTTGGTCCAAAGGAGGATGGGGTGTGCATAATAAGGAATTAAGTTCCTGTGTGTCTTTTAGATTTTGGGGCTTCCATGGATAAAGCCTCAGATCTCCAATAAAACACCTGTAAACAATTTGAACAGAATAGTTTCCACAAGGTCTGCAGGGCTGTATTTCTGTGGTTTTTCCATCTGCTGAGTTTGACTAGTGCTCCTTTTCCCATCCTCAAAAAATCAGAGGAAATGTTTTGTTAAGTATCAAAAATAGGTAATTACATTTCTATTTTTACTTTTGAATATTGTCTCATAAGAATAATGTTTCTGTCTCCTCAGCTTTCATTATCAAAGTGTTCCTGATCCTGTCAGCTCAGTTGGTGGTCACTGGGGCAATCGTCAGCATGTTTATTTTCTGGTAAGTCTTTGTTAGTGATGTAAATTAAATACTAAGTTGTTCACATTAATTCCTATTGAATCAACTCAACTTAATTCTGATCATTAAACATTATCTGTTTTGTCTCAATTATCCATAGGGTATGATATTTCTATAGCTTTGTTGTTTCTGAGGCAACTCTTAGACCGAGGTGTTGGTAGATTTCTACAGTTTTGTTTCAACTTCCTAAACCAAGACCTTTTTGTCTTACTCTTATTTGGGGCACTACTTAATTTTCTATTTTCCCTGAGCTATTTCCACAGATAAAAGTGGATCAAAGAAAAAAGGTGAGATTTTGGAAGCCTTGGAGACTTGGAATGCTGTTAAATGCAGAAATTATTTCGGGGACTATGACCCATCACTGCTTAAATCTAACCTATGAAAATCTCTACAAAACAAATATATGAGAAATTGATTTTTTTTTTTTTTTGCTTTGTACACATAGCGATCTCAGTATTTTTTAAAAATAAAAACATCACTGGGACATTTACATTCATACAAATTTGACTTACATGATTGTCTTTTTTTGAGTCTATTTTAAGAAGCAAGGTATAGTTCTAGGTTTCATTATTTCACTCGTCATTGTCAATCATTTAGGGTTTACTCCTTTCTCATGAGACTTTTTTACTTCTACTTAAATATTACATTAGTTAGAAAGCAAACAATTTATTGTTTAAAACTATATTAATTTTTTTTTAATCAGGAAGAGCTTAAAAGCTTGGGTGCTCGTGAATGCCTGGTTCACCTATGCAATCTTGTAAGTATTCTTAGATTTCATAAAAAATGATTTTTCTACCAGCTATCGATTGAGGTTCTTTATTAAAAATTAAGTAAAGGTATAACATTCTGGAAATGACAAAATTATAGAGATGGAAAACAAGCAAATTACTGGTTACTAGGAGCTGGGGTATGTGTGTGTGTGCTATCGTAAAGGGATGGCATGAGGGAGGTCTTTGTTGATGTTTCAATGATGGGATAGTTTCAAATCTTGATTGTGGTGCTGGTTACACATATCTACACAGATATGCGTCATAGCTCTATGACATAGCATCATACACACATTGTACCAACATCAAATTAACAGTGTTGGTATTATGCTATGTACATAAGTTGTAACCATCGAGGGAAACTGAGTGAAGGATACACGGGACGTCTCTGTCTTTTTGCAACTTTCTGTCAATCTATATTTCAAAATAAAAATTCAAAAAATTCTATGGATGGCAAGGAGCAAAGTTCGTTTTAAAAGCTAAAAAAAAATAGCAAAGATAATTATCTGCATAGATTTTTACTTTCTACTTAGTATCAGATGATAACATATAATAACATATCTCTGTCTCTATTTATCTACCTATCTTATATGCTATAATCACTGGAAGCAACTAACACATGGCTTTAAATTATCCTCAGGCCGGCGTTTTTTGTTGTACTAATCGTCCTTGCTTGCTGCGGGAAACTCCGCCGCAAGGTGCCTGCGAATTACATTCTCCTGGGGTTTTTTGTAAGTAAACTTTGTTAGCACTCACAGCTCGCCTCTGAGATAGATTTCTGTCACAGTAGTAATTCCACTCCTCTTATTGTGGAAAATCTTCCTGTGGAATAATACAGATAGAAAGTATTTGTGAGATGCTCTCTTGGCTGGATTCTGATTGTAACGAAGTCATACCCGTAGTTAGGAGACAGTATCCACCCCCTTTCACTGAGCGAGAGGATTCGGGGACCCTGGGCAAACTTGCCTCTGAGAGGCCACGTGGGGGAGCCCACTCAGAGTCTGGGCTGCATTTCAGGAACAGCTAACTTGACTGTTGTTGGCCCTCTGCCAGGCACAAAAACCCATTTTGTTATGGAAAGTGGGTTCCACATTTGGTTCACAAACTCGTGGGTGAGAAGTGTAATTTTCCTTATTTTTGTAAGATTCATCTTATTTCTATTTCAAGTCTCACCAGGAGCAGAAACCCAACACAGAGCAGTTTCTCCCTATTTCCTCAACTTGCATCTTGGTTCAGGAGAGTTGGAGACTGGGGGGCTCTGGGTCCTTGGCTCTCCTCTCCTCATTTATGCATGGTCTAGTTCCTGGTTCACAGCACCTCCCGTGGGACTTCTACTCACAGGGCCTCGCCACGATGGTCCTTTCTCATGGACCAGTGCTGCTCTGGGCCACAGGAAGCGTGTGGCTCTTTTTCTTGCCACCAGTTCCTTTCCCGGTTGCTCACAAGGGCTCCAGGATCTCAGCACCCTCCCATTGTGAAGATTTCCTTACCAATTGATTAATTCTTTATCTGCTTCCGTATCAGATTTGAGGTAGCTTACAAAAATACCCACATATAAGAAGATAAGATAAATTGGTGGGAAAAACTGATGAAAGGAAAAAAATAAGGGTAGGGACATAAAGCCAGTGGTTAGATTGTATACAAAACGCGTAGTGCTCCACACGCTGAAGAGCCAAAGCAGTCCTGGGAAAGAGGAACAAAACTGGAGGCATCACCATCCCAGATTTCAAGATCTACTACAAAGCTAGATTAATCAAGACAGCATGGTACTGGCACAAAAACAGACACATAGATCAGTGGAACACAATAGAGAGCCCAGAAATAAACCCACAACTATATGGTCAATTAATCTTCAATAAAGAAGGCAAGAGTCTTCAATGGAAAAGGACAGACTCTTCAACAAATGGTGCTGGGAAAACCAGACAGCCACATGCAGAAGAATGAAACCGGACCACTCTCTTACACCATACGCAAAAATAAACTCAAAATGGATTAAATACCTAAATGTGAGACCTGAAACCATAAAACTCCTAAGAGGAAACATAGGCAGTAAACTCCTGAATATCAGCCTTAGCAATACTTTTTGGATCTGTCTCCTCAGGCAAGGGAAACAAAAGCAAAAATAAACATTTGGGACTACATCAAATTAAAAAGCTCTTGCACAGAGAAGGAAACCGTCAACAAAACCAAAAGGTGACCTACCGAATGGGAGAAGATATTTGCAAATGATATATTGAATAAGGAGTTACTATCATATATATATACCATATATATGTATATCCTATCTATCTGTTCATACAAATGAACACCAAAAAATCTAATAAGAAAATGCACAGAGGACCTGAATAGATATTTTTCCAAAGATGCTTTCCTGGCTCTTGCCGCGGACCAGAGGGTGAGTCAAGGCTCCGGACTTGCCCCTGGTGGAGGCGCCCTACCAGCTGGGGAACGTCGACCTTCAGCCACTGCTCGCTCCACCTGTCCGCTGTGCTGGAGCCTGACTGGGCCCCTGGGTGCATCCTTGTTGCCTTCGTTGTCTCATCCCCTGGCTGGAGCGCCTGCTGGCTCCTAGCGCCCGCCTCTTTCGCCCTCGGCCCCAGCCCCGGCTGCGTTCAGACCAGGGACGCGCCCCCGGCCTCGGAGCTCGAGATTGGCACCTACTGGTGCAGCTCCACGCTCTGTGGAGAGCTGCCCTCGAGCCCATCCCCGGGGCTGGAGAGGCCTCCATTGTCCTCCCTCGTCTGAGGTTTGAAGGTTTTCATTCTCACCAAGCACTGTAGGAGGAAAGGTCAGGACTGAAGCTGCTGGTGAAGCATTAGCAGACATAGCCTATCCTGCTTTGATAAATTGTTAAGATTCTGTAGGGTGGCCCCATTTGATTAATGACAATATGGTCTACAGATAAACCTTTTATTATGGTTTCGATATTCCTAATGAATACATCTTTAATGCACTAAGTACGTTGAAAGTTACTCCTGCGTTGTAAGAATTTTTACTAATAAAAGAATCTTGTCAGTCTTGGGGGGACTGTTAGGAAAAGGTTTAGTTCCACTATTTGTTTCCCATAATTAATCTTCCTGTAGCTTTGTGCGCTAGGGCTATCCGTGCTCCCAGTTGCTCCCTGGACCCTGCCAAAAACAACCCCCACCTTGAACCATCTCCTCTGGCTTCTGGGCTTGGGGAATGGGGCTTCTGACTTACTGTGCATTTTGTTTTTAGACAGTTCTTCAAGGTCTGCTGCTCGGGGCCGTATCTGTGTAAGTCTTTGATACACATTTCCTTTTCCGCGTGTGCTTTTCCTTGTACGTACGTGAACAATAATCACGGTCTCTGGTTTCAGTTTCTATAATGCTGAGGAAGTGTTATGGGCAACAGCAGCCACCGCTCTGGTGACGTTATCGCTCACCTTATTTGCTCTTCAAACAAAAGTATGTATCACCGAAACCAATTTCTGTCATAAGGGAGTGTGTGGTTGTGTGTCCTTTGCCCCTCCTGACCCACTCTTATCCCTCCTCCCTCATGCTCACTGGCTGGCCTGCGGGCCTCACCTCTGTGGCTCCCCGCCTTCTGGCGTCTTTCCTAGCAACCACGCACGTTAAAAAGGCAAAAAAAAAAAAAAAAAAAAAAAAAAAACCAGGTGAAATTAATTTTAATCATGTATTTTATTTAACTGAATATATGCAAGGTAATACCATTTCAGTAATCAATAAAACAAAAATATTGAGCTGTTTTACACCCCCTCACTTCAGCCACACTTCAAATGCCCTCTAGCCCCAAGTACTGAATGCACAGCTGCAGACAAACATTTTTTTAACAGCCATCAGAATCATCTGGAGGGCTTGTGAAAACAGGTTCGTGGGCTCCACCCTGGAGCTGCTGCTTCAGAAAGTCTGGGCCGTGGGCCCAATAATATGCATTTCACAGGTGATGCTGATGGTGCGGAACCACACCGGGGACCTAATACTTCAAATTACTCTCTTGGTGTGCAAAGGGTAGGGAGTGAGGCAGCAAACAGAGGAACTGGGAAAATGCTCTGACAAGAAAATATCGTAGATTCAAGGGTCCTCTTTTGCTGGATAATTTTATTCAGGTCAGAAGATGACATTCCCCTTCCTTTAAAAGAATCCTCATCTTTCCCAGGCTGATTTGGTCCCTGATTTATGAAAAAGGCAAAACCAAAAAGCATATTAATACATTTCAACATTACAAAAGAATCATTAGCAATAATGTTTGAAAGCGTGGTATATTTTTATTAAAACATATCCATACAAACACGAAGAAGGTGCCCAGTTAACCTTGGTCTAATTCATCCCATTACTGTATGCTATGCACAACAATTTAAAAAATGTGAATAATTATGATCTTACTATACATACAGATTTACATCCTATTTAATCACTGTACCTTTGTTTATTATCATATAAATACAAAAATAGAATAGTATACCGAACCCTCATGTAGCCATGGCTCCTGTGATTTCCTCCATACTCCTACCTGAGTATACTCGTCCCTCCTGAAGTTACGTTCCAGTCAACAGCACACTTTTTAATGTAGCATTTTTCCATGGTAGGGGCGAATGGATTTCCATGGTTCTCAGAAATGGGCTGGGTAAATTATTAGCAAACGGCTCAGTGTCTGTCTATGGGGCATAAAACGCATATCTAAACATCCTGAAATTCCTTCTAGATGATAACTGAGTTGTTTTTGTGTTATGTCTCCTCAGTGGGATTTCACCATGCTGAATGGAATGCTCTTTGTTTTACTGTTCGTACTTATTATCTATGGAATTCTCTTACTCTTCATACGATCATATGTAAGTGGGATCTCGTTTGGGAACCAAAGAGAATTGTTAGAAATGTAGGGTGACGTGCTGGTTGTGTTGGCCTGGCTCCTCTGAGAATCAGACGCTGAGCGGGGTGAGGACTGTAAGGGGAGAAATTTGTCCCGGAGGAAAGGGGCTGGGAAGCTGCTGGTGGCTGGAAGACCTATCCGACCCCAGTAGCATATCTGATGCCAAGGGAAGGAGAGGGAAGGTGGAGGACAGGAAGTCGAGGAAGTTTCAGCAAGGCCTTCAGGGGGCCCTTGAGCTAAAGTTGACTGCACTTGTGTGTCTCCCAGGAAGGGCTCTGCGGCTCCCCCATGACTGAGAAGTGGCAGGCGCGGCCCAGAAGCACACTGCAGGGGCCTGCGCAGCACAGGGGCTGGGCCCCTCTCAGGAGCTGGAGGTCCGTGAGGCCTGTCCTTGTGGCTGCCGGTGTGGTGTGGCTGGGGCGCCATGGACCGGAGGTGTGGGGCATGAAGTCTGAGCTTCTTCTCTAGACTACAGCTGTCTTTCCCTCAGAGGGCCGTGGGGGCGAGCCTACCCACAGCACAGGTCAGACTCCTCCTTTCCGTAGCTGCTGCTTGTTTGAAGTGGAGACAAGGGCTTTTTCAGACTTTCCCCGACAGCAGCCTAGAGGAGGCTCCTTACTGTCCAGTTCCAGCTTTGCTTGCTTGCTTTCCTTCCTTTCTTCCTTCTATATCTTCATTGACTTCTCACTAGACCCAAGTCTGTGCTTTTCACATAGGCATTACATTTAATTCTCACAACCTTCCTGAAAAGTACCTAGGTCATCTACTATGTAGATAAGAAAACAGGCTCAGAGAAATTAAACAATTCCTCCAAGTTCACACAGGGAGTACATAGTAGTTCCCTGTTCACACAGGGATCAAAGCCCATCTGTGTGAGGCCAGTGCCACGCTCTTTCCAGCACAGCGCACCGTCTGCGGACGGAGGCTGGAGGGTTGTGGAGAGTTAGAGGTGAGCTAGAGGCAGAGTGTCTGGCCCTGCGGCCTGGCTGTCATTGGCCCCTGTGTGGAGACCCGATCGGCAGCTGGGTCCACTGAGGACTGGCCTGGGGCTTGTGACCTTTGGACTAAAGCCCTAAGGCCAGCTGGGTCCAACTGCTGAATCGACTGCTGGATTTGTTAAGTGACCATCAGACATACAGCCAACAGTTCTGCCTGAGTTGCTTTAGCGTTATGAATCACCATAGAGACTTCAGCTAGGGAGATAGCATCTGATTTTATTTAATTTATTTAATTAATTTATGTCTAGCTTCTACATTTTAGAGCTGAAAACTCAAAGATATCACAAAAGATGTGCCTTAAAAGACCACACAGCTCTCCATTTATCGTTACGGATGGTAGCCCAGATATTGGTAGTAATAACCCAAATATTTATTAGGTTGGTCTTTACGATACCATCTCGGTGCAGTTAAGGAACTGTGTTTCCTACTAGATAGATGAACCCCACTTCCCACTGTAAACTTCCTTTCACAATATCTACAATACATAATCTTACACACATGTTTAAATGGAAGACTTTGACAGAAACTTGTTTTAAGTACACATGCTTGTTTGACTTGGGCAATTTTGAATTCTTCAGACTCCAGTAATCAGGTGTTTTCTTACTGCCCCTCCCACACTGTGTCACTGATTCCTGATTTATGTCCTTCACCAAGAATCTTCCCTGGTTAGCAGAAGGCTCTATCTATCTAGGGTGAGCTTTTTTGTCCTGAAGAGTGAATGACATTATTTTTCTCACATTTACATACCACCTCTTTATCCTCTTCCCATATAGAGCTAATCCCTTTGGCATTCAGATCAGTCCCGTATTCTGATCAGGGCCATTTTGGTTGCGTGGAACAGACTAGCTTGAGGCAGGGACCCAGGGGATGTTCATGGAACTCCTAGGTAGGAAGAAGCAACAGGATTCATAGGAATGGAAATCCCCCCCTTTCTTTCTTGGGCTGAGTGGACTGGCCAACTCCGTTTGTACAGTAATAGCTCCAGCACTAGCTGATGATCCAAGAGCCTCTGGGAATTTCTGACTGTCCCGGTGCATCTGTTTGGTCCCAGTCACATATAAGGTGTCTGGTCAGTCAAGAGCGTCACTGCTGTTAGAGGGGATGTCTTCCACCTCTGGTCAATCAGCTCTAGCTAGGATGCCCGAGGGTCACTATTTCCCCAGAGCGACCAGATGCTGTAGAAGGGCTACGTGATGGCGCAAAAAGTGAAGCATATCCAGTATGTTCTACTTGCCCTTCCGTGCGTGAGATGTTTAACACTTATTTGATGAAACTGGTTTGGGAAGTGTGATTTTCATTTGTTTGCCGAATGGAATGGAGTGAATGTTGTGGACCACAATGTTCAAAAAAGATGAATTTCCCCACAGATTTGACTTTCCTTAATATTGGGTCCTTATCTAACAGCAGGGACCCAGGTGAGCCCTTTCATTATTCCGAATCTTGTTCTTAATATACAAATGTGTCTTCTCTTTGCAGTGGTTGCATCTCTTGTATGCTGGCCTCGGGACTATAGTCTTCTCACTTGTAAGTCCATTTCTCCCTCACTTTGACAAAGCGTATGGTATCTGCATCGACAGTGCCCTTAGCCTGTGCTAGGCCCAGAGTCTAGTAGAGTCAGGAATTGACTGGAAAGCCCTCTGGGAGACTTCCACCTCCTGTGCCTCCCCCACCTCCTTTCCCTCCTCCTCCTTCTTCTTTTTCTTTATAAAGACAATTTTTAGAGCACTTTAAAGTTCACAGCATAACAGAAAGGAAGGTACAGATGTTTCCCAAATCCCCCCTGCCCCCACACATGCATGGCCTCCCCCATGATCAACATCCCTCACCAGAGCGGTACATTTGTCACACGACAAACCTACCTGGACACATAACAATCACCTAGAGTTTACATCAGACTTCATTCCTGGTGTGGTACATTCTATGGGTTTAGATAAATATATACTGACATGGTCCATCATTATGACCTCATACAGAGTATTTTTTACTGCTTTAAAAATCCTTTGTGTTCCACTCTTTGATCCCACCCCTACCTTTAACCCCTGGAAACCACTGATCTTTTTCCTGTTTCCAAATTTTGCCTTTTCCAGAATGTCCTATAGCAGAAATCATATAGCCTGTAACCTTTTCAGAACAGCTTCTTTCACCTAGTGATGTGCCCTTAAGTTTCCCATGTCTCTTCGTGACCTGACACTTCATTTCTTCTTTATGCCGGATAACATTCCATTGTCTCCCGTGCCGCGGTTTATGGCTCTGTCCACCTGCCGAAGGGTATCTTGTTCGCTCCCACGTTTTGGTAAATTTGAATAAAGCTGCTATAAACATCCATGTGCAGGTTTTTGTAAGTTTTCAACTCCTGTGGGTAGACACAAAGGAGCACGATTGCTGGATCGGAGGGCAAAAGTATGTTTAGTTTGATAAGAAACTGCCCAACTGTCTTCAGAAGTAGTTGCACTGTTTTGCGTTCCTGCCGGCGATCACAGAGAATGTGTTGGTTTACACCCTCAGCAGCGTTTGCTGTAGGTGGGCCAGAATTTGGCCATTCTGATAGCGGTATCTTATTGTTGTTTTAACTTTCATTTCCCTTACGACATATGATGCGGAGTATGCACTAGTGTGTTTATTTGCCTTTTTGGTGAGGTGTCTCTTAAGTTCTTCGGCCCATTTTATTGTATTTTATTTTAAAGATTTTTATTTATTTGACAGGGACAGCCAGCAGAGGGAACACAAGCAGGGGGAGTGGGAGAGGAAGAAGCAGGCTCCCAGCGGAGGAGCCTGATGTGGGGCTCGATCCCAGAACGCTGGGATCACGCCCTGAGCGGAAGGCAGACGCTTAACAACTGCGCCACCCAGGCGCCCCCTTTGGCCCATTTTAAAATCAGATTGTTTGCTTATTGTTGAGTTTTAAGAGGTTTTTGTTTTGGTTTTTTGGTTTTTTTTTGTGTGTTTTTTTTTGTATATTTTGGATATCAGTCCTTCATCAGATGTGTCTTTTACAAATATTTTCTCCCCTCTATGGTGTGTGCTCTCATTCTCGTGACCTTGGCTTTCACACAGCAGGAGTTCTGAATTCTAACAAACTCCACCTTAGGCATTATTTCACCACACCCAAGTCATCTAGGTTTTCTCCTATGTCATCTTCTAGGAGTTTTATAGTTTTGTGTTCTACATTTAGGTCAGGGATCTATTTTGAGTTAATTTTTATGAAGGGTGTAAGGTCTTTGTCTAGATTTGTTTTTTTGCACATGGATGTCCAGTTGTTCCAATACCACTGGTTGAAGAGACTGTCTGCTCCATTGTCTTGCCTTTGCTCCTTTGTCAAAGATCAATTGATTATATTTATGTGGATCAATTTTTTTAAAAGATTTTATTTATTTATCAATTTTTTTAAAGATTTTATTTATTTGAGAGAGAGACAGAGCACAGAGGGAGAGGGAGAAGCAGACCCCCGCTGAGGAGGGAGCCCCATGCGGGGCTTGATCCCCGGGTCCTGGGATCCAAGCCAAAGGCAGACACTCAACTGACTGAGCCACCCAGGCACCCCTATGTGCATCTATTTCTGAGCTCTCTAGTCTGTTCATTGACCTATTCATCTCGTCTTTCACTAGTACCACACTGTCTGGCTTACTGTGGTTTCACAATAAGTCTTGAAGTCAGGTAGCGTCAGTCCTCCAACTTTGTTCTACTTCAGTATTGTGTTGGCCATTCATACACACTTATCTTTTTTTCAAAGATGTAGTCGTACTATATAGAATATTCTGTCTTGACTGGTTCAATGGTAGTGTGTTTTCAGACCTTATTAACATTAGTGTCACTAAAGTTGGTATACAACCCCCCCACTGCTAAATTTGACTGGCTCTAAAAAAAAAAAGAATATTCTGTCTTTGCTTTTTCACTTAAAAATAATGGTCTCCACATCTCAGCAGACATGGATGGAGTTCATTCTTTTTTAAAGGCTGCATGATATTCCATTTTGTGCTTTTATCATGTCATTTTAGGGTTTCTCTTTATTTTTGGCATTTCAAAACATAGCCAGAAGTAGAGAGAATGGAGTAATAAACTCCACACATTATCACCCAGCTTAAAAATATCCACATTTTGCTTAATTGTATTCCTTTTTGTTAGAATTATGACCTACTTTCAAATGATAGAAGACACACTTGGGGACTCATGGGTCGAGGCTGTAAAAAGGACATATTCAGCCACAAATTGACTTTCTGAACTATATTTACTGATGCTAAAGTATTTTTCCAGGTAATTTAGGATACGTATTTGATAAAAATGTACAATTTAGGTAGCTAATTCTTCTTTCTTTTCTTTAAGTACTTGGTGATGGATGTACAGCTCATGGTGGGAGGGCGCCACCATCACTCTGATCTGGACCCTGAAGAGTATGTTTTTGCTGCCCTGAACATCTACTTGGACATCATCAACCTTTTCCTTTTTATTTTGCAACTGATTGGACTGGCACGGTAGTCATATGGCCAAGACTGGTTCGTGTTGAAAAGAGGGAAGGAGGGATGCCTATGACATGTTGCCAGGCTCAGACATGTGGAGGTTACCACTTCATAAGCCTTTTATTAAAAAAATATTTTAAAATGCTTATTTTTTTGTCAAATGAAACCAAGCATTCAGTAGATGGTAGCTGTAGCTGTGATATTTTTAGTTCCATTGTCACACTGCAAAACTTTCTGGGGGACACTTCTGATTTTTATAAATTCAAAAGATGAGTATCATACTTACGTACTAACAAACACTTGTAAGATGTCCATAACATTGTTTAAGTTTTCCAGGCAGTCTTTAAAGTTGTAAACAACATCTCTGTACATGAATAAATTTGATTACAGAAACCTATATTTACCCCTTCTCTTTCTTGGACATCCTGTGGACAATCTTGAATATTTTGGCATCTGACTTATTATTTTTTTTAGAGAGTAAGATAAACTTAAGAATTCTGCCTTTTCCCTATGTCCCATGGTCAGACTGGAGAGAATAACAGCCTCTACCTAGTAGGGGTTAGAGAGAATTAACAGAGTTAATGTACATAGAGGGTTCAGGATAGAGTGTTAGCTATATTGTCACTGTCCCACCTATATTTCTGGGCTTAACTCAGCGACCACCACCTCTGATTGTCTGGAACAACTAAGAAAATTATTTTAATTGTGATAAAATATACACATAACAAAATTTACCATCTTAACTATTTTTAAGTGTAGTGTTAAGTACATTCACAGTATTGTGCAACAAATCTCCAAAATGTTTCATCTTGCAAAACTGAAACTCCATACCCATTGATCAACAACAAGTCTCATAACATTTTCCATGACTTATTTATCTGTATCTTATATAACTGGTTTGATTATGTTCCTGAAGGTCATAGATTAGGCAGATCTTCATATCCCTCCTGGAGTCTCACACCTTGTTGGTGTGAGATGCTTGATGAGAAAATTTTCATTAAGATATAAACGTTCACACTTCCAAATCCATTCAAAGGAACCTATGGCTACATCCTTGCCTCACCTGTTTCTATTCCAAGTGCTGGTCCAGCTGGTCTCTGGTGTTTGCCTCAGCAAGAAGCATGTAAGTCACGTCTGCAGGATGAGCAAAGGCACGAAGCAGACCCGCTCCTGGTGTGCTTCAGGTGGTTCAGGGAGGCAGCTGGAGAGAAGAGATTTATGTAGAGGGACGGTTATGCCAGATGATGGAGGACCTCAACTTTCAGGCTCAGGATTTCAGACCTTTACCTTGTAGGCATAAGATTTTAATAGCAGTATCATGGTGAAGGCACTGCTTTAGGAGAATTAGTCTGGTCATTGTGGGTGGGTTAGGGTAGAGAAGGGAGGTGTTAGAGAGGGAGGCTGTATGAGAGCTAATGCAATCACATACCCTGAAGGCACTAAAGGACAGACCTAGGATGATAAATGGGGTAGAATGAGTCAATCATATGTGATCATGATGATGGTCAGAAAAGGTGGATGGAAGTTGATGTCTGATTGGATGACTCTCCAGGGCAGGGGAGAAATAGGGGTGTCCCAGATTTTACTGTGGGTAATTGTCACTTACTAAAATAAAGTCATCTTAAGAAAGAGGGAAATGGCTTGGGGGTTGTGATGTATAAAAGTAGGTTTAGATATTTTGAATATGTGGAAACAGGAGATGTGAATCTGGCAGAGTTTCAAGAGCTGAACCTTGGGGCCAGAGGTAATTGGGGGCCATCGCAGGCGAGAAATGAGGCAGGGAGAACAGATGAAACAGGAATGACATACATAGGGGAGTCCAAAGACCAAATTTCAGAAATGTCCATAATTAGTAGATGGAAGGAGGAAAAAGAATATGGGTCATGAAAACAACAGTGAGAGCATAACATTATGGAGGTTGGCAGAGCCTTTCAGGAAGGCATTGGTGAGGTGTAGCTATAATTCACTTAGGGCTGTGATGTCTCAGACCCTTGAGGACACACAACACCTACACCCAAAAAGTCAAGCGAGTCACAATAAAAGCAAGAGCAAGCCCAGTGGATTTGACAATGACTGGATCACTGCTTTGGAGGGGCAGAGAGGACAGAGTCCAGACTTCATGGAGGCAGAAATTGTTGTTGTGGAAGGGGAGGCCAGACCCAAGAGAATTCTGGTTGTTTCACCTCTGGAAGGAGAGAAACATCAGGGGCAGGCAACGGTTGTGCATTTTTTACTTTTTGGTTTTTCACTCTTCCAGATAGGGGACATTTTGGGCATGTTTGAAGGCAGAAGGAAATGAAGGTACTAGAAACGGAGAAAAACCCTAGTGAGTAGGGCTAGGAAAAGGGATGGCCTCAGACAGGCCCAGAGCCCTTTTTTCCAAAATTGGAGAGAAGGATTGGAACATTTACCTGTGGCGCCTCTTCTGAGATGGAGGGGACGTGTGAAGCAGAGGAAGTACGGTCTGCAGAGCCTGTGTTGAGATCAGGACTCAGAGAACAGTGGAGGAGGGTTAATCCGGATGCCAAGGGTTGTGCATTCAGGAGTCAGCCTTAGAGGACTGGGAAAAGGCCTTCCTCATTTATCGAAAGTATTAGAGAAAGGAAGGCTGTGAATAAGGCAGATGAACTTTTCCAAATAGACACAATCAAGAGCAAAGAGTTCTAGTTTGGGAAACTTGCAAACGACAGTGGATTATAATTCTGTGATGACATCAGATCACGATAGCATAATTCTTTCATTATCAACCGGAAATGGATCCACTGGCCAATGGTTTAGATTTAGGTGACCGTTGCCTGTACAGTATGTTTTTGATGCTATGGCATTGCAAATGAGGCAAATGGAATAAAATAAAATAGAATCAGATTGAAAAATCAAGGGTGTGGGAATAAAAAGCTTACTTGGGAAGGAAGTTTGATTCCTTCCATTGAGGAGGTTAGTCTTGGTTCTCCAGAGGTCCAAAGTTAATCATAAACTGGCTAATGTGGAATTGAAGTGAACCTGACTGGGCAAAATAATTTGCAAATCCCACCTATTTTTTTTGCCAGGGCCAGACCTTTTTCTCAAAGCTTTTCTAGGACTCCTTTCTATCTTAACCATTGCTTTAGAATGTTTCAGCCATTTCTTTGTCTCCTGAAAGAAAACCAGGTGCCAGTAGGGGCAAATTTTGTGGGCTGAACCTTCAAAGTGCAACTCTGCAATTCTTAGTGGTGGTGTATGTCTCTCAAATTGCTGCAAGCCAAGTCCCAGACACCCAGAAGACCCTTGCCTACCCTCCCCTTTCCCCAAATTTTAGCCAGTTGGAGAGATGTAGAACTGAGGGGAGCCTGGAGGTAACAGTGGACTTTATGGTCAGTTAGAATCTCCAGGCGTTTGCTAAGCCAAATTCCTCTGCCTTCTTTCCAGTGATTCTAGAACTCCAAAAGCTACCACTTGTACAAAGGGAGGTAGGTTCCTGACGAGATTAACCTGTTACTGCCACAGAAGTTAAGACATGCCCAATGTGGGAAGAGCTTTGCTGGAGAAAGAAAACAGACTGAGCCTACATCAGAAACTATATTGTAAACAAAACAACACAGAAAAACTTTGAACTGGATCTTGACCAAAATGGAGATTAAAGGCCATACCATCTAAAGACTCTTATGGAGATCTTATGGGGTGGGGGGGAAAGCAAGCCTGCTTTGGAGAAGGTGCTTACAGCGAAAATACTATCAAGATATTAAATGCCCTGGTACCTCCTTGTAATACAAACATTATATATATGGATAGTTCATTTATACCAGAGTTCAGCAAACTAAGGCCCCTGAACCAAATCTAGTCTGTTTTTATAAATAAAGTTTTATTAGAACACAGCCACAGCCGTTCATTTACTTGTTGTCTATGAATGCTTTTGTGCTACAACAGCAGAATGGAATAGTAGCCACAGAGACTGTATGGCCTGCAAAGTCTAAAATATTTACCAGCTGGATTTTTACAGAAAATTTTGCCAACCCATTGTTTACATGATTAATACGTTAAGATCCTAATAGATGAATCTAGAAGCATAGCATGTTTGAAGTAATATCATCGAACTATAAAAGCTATCATAAATTGCTTTGGGAAGTATGTTTTTGGTAACTACTGGATATGCATAGTTGAATTTTTGAGAATTCTGCTATGTATAATATATAGATGCAGGGAATGCTTCTGTATATTTTCTCTTACTAATATAGCACCTGCAGGTGTAGGAAATTTTTGGTTTCAAGTTCTACAGAATTGACTTTATAGAAATCATTATAATACTTCATACAGTAATTACGTAAATTCTATCTCAAGCAATCTATTTGCTCCCAGGGAAGCCTTTTGAGTCTGAACCCCTTCAATATTTGGCATGCAAACAAGAAGGGACCATTTCCAGCATGGAAGAATTGTGCAGGGGTAGTAGGATGGGGGAAATTAGATGCCTCTTCTGGTCTCTCTAGAATGATTTACCATAGAGCTTCGTTTCTAGATTTAACTGAATTTACAGATCTCAAGTAAGACATTTGAATTTTAAGTACAAACACTACAGCCACGTACACCTGACTTTTTGGTAACCTGTTGTTGCAGATTAGCTCTACCTCCATTACTTTAGTAGAGTTTCTAGTTGTGTTTATTTATTTATTTTTTAAAGATTTTATTTATTTATTCGACAGAGATAGAGACAGCCAGCGAGAGAGGGAACACAAGCAGGGGGAGTGGGAGAGGAAGAAGCAGGCTCACAGCGGAGAAGCCTGATGTGGGGCTCGATTCCATAACGCCGGGATCACGCCCTGAGCCAAAGGCAGACGCTTAACCGCTGTGCCACCCAGGGGCCCCTCTAGTTGTGTTTATAATCACTGATTACTTACTGGCAAAGTCCTGAAGATGGGTATAACTTCTGAGATATGAACAAGTAGAAGAGAAAGGGACTTTAAAGCCACTCAGCAAAAAAATCTGGGAGGACCCTCTAAAGCTCCTGGATACATTAACAAACATTGCCATGTGTGTA
Source organism: Ailuropoda melanoleuca (assembly GCF_002007445.2). NCBI lineage: Eukaryota > Metazoa > Chordata > Mammalia > Carnivora > Ursidae > Ailuropoda > Ailuropoda melanoleuca. The sequence continues at coordinate 142,389,399 of NC_048218.1, read as the reverse complement.
CCTGTCAAGGCTGTGATACCCGAGTCCTGGTGAATTAATTCCATAAAAGAAGAAAATTCAGCTAGGAAGCTTAAGTTTTGCATACTCTCCTGGCATCAAGAAAACCTTCCTGCATGTAACAGGGACAGGCCAGCTGATTTCTTTTTTAAGTTTCTGCTGTCCCAGCACCACATCAGGCATTTCCAATGTCTCAGCAATGTTCCCAACGACACACAGCCTACTGTGAGTCTACTGTATGTGTTGTTACATAGTGGTGACTTGATTAAAAGAAATTCTGATACATCCATGACAATCTTTTTACTTCTGCATTTAGTAAGTACTCTAAGCTCACCTCTTGGCATCAGTCTATCTGATGAGATTAATTTACTACCATTATTAGAAATTCGTCTTTTGAGAAGAGTCCCCAGTTTGAAAATCTGTCAGGAGCGACCTCAAATCCAATGATGTGTAGCACCTTTGTACAACTTAGGATGTCCACGACAGGGTAGTGGAAGCTTATAGGAAAAGATACAGGAGAATCCATAGAATTCAGGTTATACTTTCTATAATGCCCACAAATGTGGGGTTATCTATAATTTACTTTTTTTTTTTTTAAATATTTTGTTTATTAATTTGACAGAGAGACATCTAGCAAGAGAGGGAACACAAGCAGGGGGAGTGGGAGAGGAAGAAGCAGGTTCATAGAGGAGGAGCCTGGTGTGGGGCCCGATCCCATAACGCCGGGATCACGCCCTGAGCCGAAGGCAGACGCTTAACCGCTGTGCCACCCAGGCGCCCCTATCTATAATTTACTTTTAACGGCTGTTCTTGTATTATCCCAAATGGGTATTCCCTCCTTTAGCTGTAGACAGGGTTTGAGGAGCACATGCATCTATCTACATACAAACAGGTCTTGGTGAAACTACTCATGTTAAAGGCTATTGCATAGTTAGCCTTGTTCTTTTTAAAATCGGTATGCCACTTGGCACTCAGAGGCTCTAAAGAATGTCAATGGCCAAAAAGTCTGTGGCATGTACTTGACACTACCGTCAAGAACAAATATTGGCAGTTCCAGTGTATTTACTTAATGAAAGTCTTTGAAACAAATCCACTGCTGAAGTTCACATCGATGGTTCCCAAGTTGCAGCACTACTGACAGCTCATAAGATGACCTTTTATTTATCCGATTATTGCTCTAAAGATGCAGTCAGCAAACCATAGCCTGCATGCCAAATTTGGCCTATATATTTTTTTAAAACTTTTTATTTTGAAATAATTACAGATTCACAGGAAGTTACAAAGAAAATGTAGAGAGGCCCTGTGCACTCTTTACCCAGTTTCCCCCAATGGTTCTTACATAACGTACAATATCAGAACCAGGCAACTGACATTAGTACAATATGTAGATCTGTGTGATTTTACCACACGTGTAGACTCATGTAGACAGCATAACCAAGACAGACCATTCCATCACCACAAAGATGTCCCATGTGCAACCCCTTTATAGCCACACACACCTCTCCCTGCCCCCCACCATCCCTAACCCCTGACCACCACTCATTTGTTTGCATCTCTATTTTGTCATTTCAAAAAATGTTACATAAATGGAATCATACAGAAGGTGACATTTTGAGATTGGCTTTCTTCACTCAGCATGCCTTTGGGATGCATCCCAGTTGTTGCACATCGTGTCAGTTGTTCATCCCCTTTCATTGCTGAGTAGCATTCCCCTGTATGGAGAGACCACAGTTAGCCATTCCTCTACTAGAGGACATTTTGGTGGATTCCAGTTTTTGGTTTCTACAAAAGCTGCTATGAATAATTATGTACAGGTTTTTCTGTGGCCATGTTTTTCACTTTCCCTCCAGGACAGCAAGTGCTGGGTCCTCTAGTAAATGGATGCTTGGTTCTTAAAGAAACTACCCAACTATTTTCCAGGGTGGCTGTGCCACCACATTCTCACCAGCAGTGCCTGGGCGATCCAGTTTCTCTGCATGCTTGCCAACATTTGGTGTTGATGCTTTCTATTTTTGCCAGTTGTATAGGCATGTAGTCTGCCTTATTGTTATTTTAATTTATATTTCCTGGCAGATAGTGATGTTAAACTGTTCACATGCTCATTTGTTAGCCATGTATCTTCTTCAGCAAAATGTCTCTTCATGTCTTTTGTCCATTTTATACTGGATTGTCTTTTTACTGTTGATTTTTTGACAGTTCTTTATATATTCTAGATATGTGGTCTGCAAATCTTCTCTCAGTCTGCAGCTTTTCACCTTCACAAGGGTCTTTTGCGAAGTGCTCAATTTTGATGAAGTCCAATTTATCAATGTTTTCTTTTATGGATCATGCTTCTGGTATCAAGTGGAAGAATTCTTTGCTTAATCTGGATCATGAAGGTTTTTCTACTATGTTTTTTTTTTTTCTTGAAAGTTTTATATTTACACTTAAATTTGTGATCCATTTTAAATTTTATGTAAAGTGTGAGGTTTAGGTAGACATTCATATTTTTGCCCATTTTAAAACCAATTGTTCCGGCACCATTTGTTGAAAAAAACCATCCTTCCTCTATTTACTGCTTTTGTACCTTTGTCAGTCAGCTGATGGTATCTGTGTGGGGCTGTTTTTAATTCTCCATCTTCTGTAGATCTATGTGTCTATCTTTCCACCAGTATCACAGTCTTGACTACTGTAGTCTTGAAATTGAGAATGATTCCTCCCACTTAATTTTTCTTTTTTCAAAATAGTTTTTAGCTTTTCAGCTATTTTAGTTCCTTTGCCTTTCCATATAAATTTTAGAATTGTGTTATCTATAGCTTACAAGAAAATTCTGCAGGGGCTTGGTAGAAATTGCTACCAAGCAATTGAACCAAGTGCAGGCATTTTGCGAACTGAGACCCCCCACTAAGCCCGTATGACATTGCTTCAGGCAGTGAAGTTGGGCTCAAAATATCTCCTGAAGGGGTAGTTACTAATTTTTTTCATGTAAAATTGAGAAACTTACTGTGGTCAGGCTAGATGCGCTCTCAAATATACCTCTTCTAACATCATTTCTATTTGACTTGCAAGGCCTTCTAGGCCCAGGTTAATTTTCTAAATACAGCTGACTCCAAATTGGAGATGTCATAGCAGTGAGTCACAAGGCCTCTATGGGGGAGGCATTCAGTTTCAACAATAGCCTAGGAGCCGGTTAATAGTGGAATTTCTCCAAAATGGGTGTACTTGGTGGCTGCATCAGACAGGTGGCAATGTTGTGCTGTGAAACGGCCTGAGTACTTTAACCAGAGGAGTGTGTTCCCTTTCTCCTCCAGGGTTCTTTATTGTTTCTGCGGGACCACTGGAGAAGGGAGGACAAGGAGGCTAATTGGGGAGTGATTTACATGCCCCACTGTCACTTCTCTACATATGGCAATCCTTGAATGGGAGAAACCCCATGGAAATTATGAGATAGGTACTTCTGGGCACATAACACATCAGTTCCAATAGACTTTGGATTTGGAAGCTGTGACATTACATTGAATCACCCAAAAGGCCCCACTCACAAGGGAAGCCTACCTTCTCTGCTGCGGGGCTCGTTCAAATGCCTTTCCCCGCTGAGGAGTATAAAATGTGTGAGTCAGGAGCTACCGCAGGTGGCATACAGGTGCCAAATCCTGCTACCCCCCAACCAAGAGGGTAGGAAACCTGAGGAGGTGGGGGAGGCTAGCCTGTGGGAAGGGAACTTAACTGTTGTTTTTTTTCTCCTTTAGCCTCTTGCTCCAGGCTCAGTGGCCCAACTACCTCTCCCATGGCAGTGGTGATGCCTGTTAGCATCCAGAGAGAACCAGAGCCAGGGGCTTCTTTCTTCTCCACACCCAACCAGCAGTCTTTGGCACCTCTGTCACTCCGGCACTTCACACCTTGTCATCATTGCCAGCTGTGAGGGCCACCTGCTCTGCATGCACTTTTGCATGTGAACAGTGCCACGACTGCTTGCAGCCCAACCAAATCAGCTTCTAAAGTTTTTGGTCCACTCAAAGCTCTCAATCAAAAAGCAAGGCTCTTATCGCTGATACTATTTATTTTATGTTTGGGGACTCCTTGATTCAGGAACTATATCTGCCTTTCTGATAGTTAACAGGAATTGCTGATTCCTTGTCATGAAAATATTCCTTCCTCTGCCTGCCTGCAGGAGTCACCAACCATTAAGGCACCGTTTGCGCAGCTTGTTTCAATCCTAGCTTTTCTGGCTAAGCCTTTAAACATTAGTTCAACTTCTGTTCAGTAATAAGTAGGACAGTGGGAACCCCTACTCTCCTCTCATCTGTCACTTGGGGGAGAGCATTCACTACCAGATAGATTCCAGGGAGTCTTATATTCCCAAATTTGACCCATGGTTCCTCTTCCAGAAAAATCATGTCTCTGTCAGCATTCCATCCCCACTGCCAAAACTGTCAGGTGTGGGATTTGATTTTACCCTATCCGTAAGAACCAGTAAGCAAGCTGGCCTGTCACGGTATCATGGATGCTGACAGAAGACACAAGACTCTCGGGTCAGAGGCCAAGGATTTTACTTAGCATTCATGACACAACCTGCAGAATGAACACCAGCATGTTTGTGGCAGTTCCCCTGTCCCTAGTTCCACAGGGCAATGCAATGGGCCCGGACGGATGCCAAGCATGCAGCTGGAACACTGAGAGTGAGGAAGGCACTGCTTTTACAGCGTACCTGCTTCCTGTCCTCAAGGTTACTAACAACATAAATTCTGGGAAATACTCAGGCAAAACTGTCATCAGGCCTTGCAGTCTTGGGACACCCAGAAAACCATGTGGGCGCAGAAGAGGTGCAAGAGAACTGGCTTGTCTTGTCTGACAATTAGCCTTTCCTATGTTGTGTTCTGTTTTGTCCATGTATGCATCTCTTGTGCTCTCTGTAAACTGATGCCTTGTGTGGGCTAGGTCCTTGTTCAAAAGTTTGCACACTACTCACAGTTTGTCAGCCACCTGTCAGTCCTAAGTGGAACAGACAGCTAAAGAAAACTTTCTGGTCCATCTTTCTTTAAGAACTATGATGACTGCCCGTTCCTAAAATAAGGATGGTCACTCCACAGTCTAGAAAGAGCCACTTCTATTTTTCTAGAAAGAAATCTATTGTGGTGAGAGGGTGATGGCTGATAAGGCAGTAACATACTGTTCCTAAAGGAAAAGACCCAGTGATTATCCTGATGGCCCAATGCTGAGATAATACCACTCAGCCCCAGCGCAGAGCACACGACAGTTTTTTTCCTATCGAGTTTTTATTTCATCCTAAAAAAAAAAACTCCCCAAATTTGTTAGATTCCAAGATTTTACTCTTCAGAGATACACTAACTATAACTGTTTTAAGATTACAAGCAAACTTTAGTAAGTCTCAGGTTTTAATTCACGACAGGTAAACAACAGTATTTGAGGACTAAAAGGAGAACAAAAATGAGATCAGTGGCTGCAGTAAACAACATTTGAAGAATAATTCAGCAGATGGACATTAGTGGTTAAGCTTCAGATCCACACAATGAAAAGCATAAATACAATGACATGACTAAGTGGTTATCACCGGCAGACTCCACGAAACCTGAAGTTCGGATGCAAAGGGCTGTTTCGGTAACTCAGAAGGGACAGAATAACAAAATGGTGGTGTTTCTATTCATATGGCATACAAAATTTTTCCTGCCCTAAGCAATTTCACAAAATACATCAAAATTCTTTTTCCTTTGTGTTTCTATTGGAGATTTCAAGGAAAAATCATAACACTTTTCTCCTGAAAGCTACAGTGATGAAAATAAAAGGAGCACTGAAGTCACAATGTTTTAACACATTGTCATGCAGTGTTTTGGAGTTTATCTTTGGGGTATAAAATACTCAGGAAAAGGGCTAGTGTAAAAATGTAAGAACCAAATTAATCCCATTATATCAGAGGGAATTTAATTTGAAGAAAATCAGCTTCCTGACTTGGTTAAAACAAAGTCTATAATGTAATGAGACAAAAGTGAAGTAGTTTAAGTAATAAATGTTTAATCAAAGAATTTTACATATTATTAACAGCATTCATTTGGCCAAACATCTACACGTTTGTAGAATCCTACTGTATATAAAGTGGGAATGTATCAAGTATAGACTATGAAAGTGCAAATAACAAGTCAAGGTTAGAGTAATTTTTTTTTTTTACATTATAAAATTAACTTGTTTACAAAATAGGCTTTGCCAAACTTTATTTCTGAATTGTAAAGTCAATGACTGTGTTGTTTTTAAAATATGTACCAAGGAAATACAAATTGAATAATGATCATTTTTCATGCTCAGGAGGTAACAGCACAGAAACAAAGGGTACTGCACAAGGTGCAAGGAGCCGGAACCCACCACATACACTGTCTTCACACAGACCACTCTTTCTCACCTTATTGCAGCTTTGCAAGACGCCTCAATGTGATACAAAGACTCTTTCTACTGAAAAATTACAACTTGGTCTAAAAACTGATTGGTGTCAATATTTTTAATCCAAAATAAATTTGTAAAAAAATCCTTTAATGGACTGTTTCAGTTTAATATACAGTAATACACTGTAGACAAAGTTAATATTTTCCCCAACTAATTTAATGGGGATTGACATCGATGTTTCTGATAACTGGGGAAATAAAAGTTAACATGGACCTTTGATATCCATGGCATAGGAGCAATTCACACAGTTTATTCCAAGGGAAACTGGGGAATATTAAGTACTCTAATATAATGTCCTAGCCATATGAATTTGAAGGACAGAATTTCAAAAGCAGATTCTGGAGAAAAAAAAATTAATCAAAAACCGTAATCACAACTCACATGGATATCAATACTAATATAACCTTTTACCCAGCCCAGGACTTGCCTGTACACACTCAGTACTGAAATTTTGGTATCTGTAGATTTCTGGTAAGAATCTGGCAAAACATTAAATGGAGTGTGGCATATCTATTTTGTTTGTGTTATGCTAGTTTTGATAATATGTAAGTAAAACAGCCATTCCAACAGTTTACTCTAGTTTTAATTACACAGTGTACCATTGTATCTTAATTACAACTATGACCAGTATTTTCTTCACAGTAAGACACTGATAACTAGGAAGTTGATTTTTTTCAACACTAAACAGTAATCACACAGCAAATGAGTATTGTGCAATAGAACAAACACATGTCAGCATTTGCTATTTAGGCAAACAAACTGATTGAACATTTTAGTTGTTATATTTACTGTAAAGGCAAGGCCATGGGTGGTTTTATGGAGGTCTTTGCAATTCATAGCATAGTTACTTCAGAAGAGACACTGGAATTTGAATTACTCACTTATTTAACTGGCAACTATCCATTTAGTTAGGCAAAGGCACGGTAACATGTTGCGCAGGATGTTTTATTGAATTTTTTAATAACTGTGGGATTTACTATAACTCATGGAAACTCCACTTTTTTTTTCTATTTTATAAAACACTTACCATTAAAAGTAATTGCACCCATTAGTAATTAGAATGCACTGTAAAAGTGTGAAAACAAAGAACTATGATTGCACTTCCAATAAAGTGTCTCTTAAAATACAGCACCGCTGTTGCTAATCAACTGTATTTTAATATTAAAATAAACTGTTTTAACAGCAGCATTAGGTTTAGTTAACTTAAGCTACAGGCTACATTTATTTAAATGCAGTCTCCATGGCAACAAAAGCCCATTCAACTCTGGAATATCACTGCTACCAAGTGGCACCTTTAACTCCCGAGAAGGCCGGGACTCCTCTGGAGCACTCTGGGACACTGCACGCCTACACGCCTTGTTAGTCAGCGCGTGAGTCAGTTTGGCACAAGTGGACTGTAATAGACATGACAAGAAATCTTTGATTCATGTGAATATGAGAACTACACTGTGGTAGATGTAGCACTAAGGAGAAGCCTTGGATACCTCAATTCACACCGCTCAGACAGAAAGGAAGGAAGGAAGTGATGGGAGAGCACAGACTGAGGAACACAAAATGTTATTAGATCTGTCCAAAGTAACTTCCAAAATGAAGAAAACTTTTTTCTTTAAAACAGGAAAAACCACCCAAGGATTAGGGAGTAAGCCTTTAATTTAAACGTTCAATTTAGGTATTGCCAACCTTAGGCTTAACAGACAACTGCACTTTCTCAGAATGTGGAATCTGGCCTACTCATTCCATTTGTGTTTCTCTTACTCTTCTTTTTTGTCAGCACAAAGGGGAAAAGCTATCTCATTAAATACAAAGGAAATTCCCTGTAAGGTTAAAATCAGAAACGAAGCTACCATTCAAGGGAACTCCTTCAAGGGAACTCCTTCGTATTCAACCCTAATGTCAGTGGTTTAAAATTGAATTGGAATTGAGTGGATCAAGTCTCTGTACAGCATACTCCACCAGAACACCATCTGTACCTGTGATTCACTTAGAGCCCAGAGGTCTGCAGTTCACACTAAATGGACTTGTTCAAGCCAGTCACTTGAGGTCTGAGGTGTTTGACTTGAAACATCTGAACCATCCCCCTTGTTGGCTGCCTCATTATCACTATTGCCAGCTGGAGATGCTGCCTCCCCAGCCAGAGTATTTTCTTCTAAAGGATTTCCTTCTTCTATTTGGGTTCCTCTACCTTCACTGACCACAGCATCTTCGAACACCGACTCTTCTTCCGGTGGCACGAGTTCCACATCCCTCACACCTTCTGACTCATCTTTGACACAGGGGTGCTGGGAATCTGTACTGATTTCTGTGGCTGCTGGAGGAATCAGGGCAATACTCTGAGGGTTCATGTCATGAAACCAAGCCATGATATTGCCAAGAAGATTGTCATTGATGTTGGCGTCCTGGCCAGCTGAGTCAGGGTCACTGGATGAGGGATAGAATTCACTTCTTGCCTCACTGAGAGGGTGTGAACTCAGAGTGTCAGTTGAAAATGGGTCACTTTCTGCTCCTAATCTCATGAGGCTGTCACCAAGTTCCAACAGCTCAGAGCTGCTCAACGCAGCCCGAGGGCTATCTGTGTTCCTGGGGACCGAGTCTAGCCTGGAAGGTAAAGAGGTGCCTATCGCTCCTAGGGATGCCTCATTACTGAGGAAGTCTCTATTTTCCTCATCAATGGCCAGCCCGGATTCTTGCAGTGATAACTGTATTGCAAGAAGTATATTGGGATCATCTTCATCCAAGGAACTCAGGGCCTGAGGTGACAGAAAGTAAAATCACTTCAAAATTTAAAAGGAAAAATGATTCAACTCAATGAGGTTTACCAACTATTCTTTTGCCAAAGATAATAATAAATATTACTCTCTTTATATAGAATTATTGTTTTATCTACTTAAATCTTATTTTAATTTTCTCCTTGCCCATTTAAGAGCAAAAAATTCCTTAAGAGATCTCTGAAATTTAGGAATCTTTTCCGGTATTACATCTCTGCAACAAAGGTTTTAGAATGAAAAGAAGAAAAAGGAAAGCAATTAAAGTAAAAATAGGAAGCCAGGCTAAAGAGAGAAAGAGCATGAACAGGGGCGAAGAGGCTGCTCAGGAAGGCTACCTGAAGAGAGTCCTGGTTTTCAGAGCGACTGGCAGGGGTGTAGTCGCGCAGGGAAGAGCTGTGCAGCACGCTCATAGATGCGGAGCTCACCACCGAGGTGCCAGGCCTGCGGCCACTGCCACCATCTGGGGTATCTGTTTTAAAGCAAATGGAACCAGAGACAATTCAGTCATACAAGATTTCACTCATCTTTTTCTTTTGGCCGACAATTTCTCTTTCAGTGCTGTTGAAAACCTGTGTTCACTTAATCTTTCAGAGATTTCTCCTCCATATTTGTCTCATCAAAATATATCTAATACTGGGGCACCAGGGTGGCTCAGTCAGTTAGGCATCCGACTTTTGATCTCAGCTCAGGTCTTGATCTCAGGGTTGTTGTGTTCAAGTCCCACACTGGGCTCCAAAGGGGGGCGCTAACTGGCTTCCTTTATTTAAAAAATATATATTTTTCTGTATATATATCTATATGTGTATTATCTAATACTGCTACTTCAAACCCATGACTGTTCTTTACATTTTTGTTTGCACTATATATGGTTCTATTCATAGATGCAAGTGCTACCACCCATTCCTCTTTTTTTCCTTAAGCAATAACACAGGTATATTAGTTTTCAGAGTTCTTAAAACTAAGGAATTTTGGAATTACAATTGCTTGAAGAACAAATCTTTAGGCTCATTGATCCTGATACATTAAAGATCATCTGCTGACATTATAGTTTGAAGATTTTCCATTAACAATTTAACATTTAAAAGTTGATAATTAAAATCATTTATCTCTAAAACCAGAAGTCTTCTCTCTTTAAAGAATGTTTAGAGGAGAACTGAGGCTAGGAGAAAAATACTCCACGAACACACTAACCGTGATCAAGAGCTATAATTTACTGACTGCTCACTAGGTGCTACTAGTGCTCACGGGTTTTACGTGCATTCTGTCACTGAATGCTCACAGTGAGCCCACAATGTGGCACTCTTACTGCTTCTTTGGAAAGAGGAGACTGAAGCTTGGAGAGGTTAAGTGAACTTGGCTCAAGTTTCACACCGACACACAGCAGAGATGGGGTCAAGAATCCAGGTCTGGCTGACTCCACAGCCCAAGTTCTTAAACTCCCTGGTTTCCTGTGTTCTGTGACATTTGAAGCATCTGCATATTGACTGTATATCTGCACTACAAACTATTTCTCAAACATTTAGATTAGCCAGTTTTTAGAATGAATTCAGGCGAACAAAGAGACTAACACATAGCCAACTTAGGAGCTTACCTAAAGTGGTCTCACTAGGCTCATCAGGGTCTGGAGGGTTACTGAGCAGACTGTGCACATCTCCTCGACGGCGTTGCTGTCTGTGCCTCCTCCGATACTGAAATTCAGCATATTCCTGCATAAACCAAAGGTTATAAAATACAGGAGAGCATGCAATTTTTTTAATGCAAATAAAACAAACAAATACACTTTTTCCAGGAAAAAAATGTGTGATTTTATAAACATATTATAAAATCACTTGGCTTTAACAAAAGAAACTTCAGGTTTTGCCATGCCAAGGAAAAAGAAAAGGTAAAATGGAAAACGAAAAATTTTAAATAGTCATTACAGTTGCCTGGATAACTTGGGAATACTTGCAAGCTCCAATGCTAGGTCATAACTGAGCCTTACTTCATATGCTTGGGTCTTATTACATAATGTTATAAATAATACTATAATGATTTTACTAATATAAGTTAGGATCTTTACTAATATAAGCTAGGCTCTTGGAGGTTTGGTTTTTAAAAAGTGACTGTGGGGGGCGCCTGGGTGGTGCAGTTGTTAAGCATCTGCCTTTGGCTCAGGGCGTGATCCCAGCATTCTGGGATCGAGCCCCACATCAGGCTTCTCTGCTAGGAGCTGCTTCTTCCTCTCCCACTCCCCCTGCTTGTGTTCCCTCTCTCGCTGGCTGTCTCTGTCAAATAAATAAATAAAATCTTTTTTAAAAAAATAAAAAGTGACTGTGATATGTGCAACAGAAAGGAAAAAAAAAAGAAAACAAAGAGCATACACTGTCAAATACTTGTGAGACTATTAGATTTTGTATTCCTTGGGACAACCACATACCATACTCAGAAGTTGAATGATTAAGTTAAAAGAAAAATGTGAAGGTAACTTTAAAATAAGATGTTATTTGGCTTCCTTCCTATATTAGCTAATATGTGGGGTTATCTATAACACAGGCAGGGGAAGTGTTTTCTATTTAGCATACGGGAAGAACACAGATTTGGGCAGAGGCAGAACCTGTGGCTACCTGATATTACTTGGGTACAAACATATTTTTCCGTGTTTTAGTGACAGAAAAGACTAGAAGAGAGGCCAGTTAGTGTGCATGACACCAGCATAAATAGGCTAATTTTGAGGACCATTATAGAACCTTTTGGTGATAAATGCAAAGATACTCAGGTTTATGATCATCCTGGTTACCCTAGGATATTCAACATGTACATATTGTGGAAGTAGTGCAATAAACCAAGAAAAGTTTTACAACACAAATAAAATTTTCACATCATACCATTCAAGTTAAATTTATTTGAACTCCATCTGTGTAAACAAGCAGTTGGACTCTAATAAGAAGTGGTGGCATCCTACCAGGCTAGAAACCAAGAAAGATACTACTGGTTCTCAGAGGGATTATTTAGGTTCTTTAAATTTTTCTGCTGAGCTGCAGTATGATTTGCTCTTTTTCTGGAGGCCCATGATCCCAAACTGGGTGACTATCACGTGTCATCATGGTTCACTGGACCACTAAGGGACACCACGTTTCTCAGACGAAGATGGCATGAAAATTTTATTTCAGTTTAGCGTTTATTTAATTAAAGGTTTTATTTATTTATTTTATATATATAGAGAGAGACAGAGCACGTGAGCAGGGAAGGGACAGAGGGGGAGGGAGAGAGAATCTCAAGCAGACTCCATGCTGAGCGTGGAGCCTGACTTGGGACTCATTCTCACGACCCCAAGATCATGACCGGAGAGGAAAGCAAAAGTCAGATGCTTAACTGACTAAGCCATCCAGGGCATCCCTCAAGGCTTATATTTAAGAAGAATTCATTCACTTTGTACACTTGATGATGGTACAAAAAGTTATTCTGAAATAAATGAAGTACTACTGACCACAGAATATACATATTCCCAATTTAAGAAAATTAAAATTTGGTCTAAAAACAACTATAAAAGACACTTGATTTATTTATAATTATTCTGACAGAAAACTCAATGTCATTTTCTCATGATGCATCAGGTTTAAAAAATTGATCACATAAAATCAAACTTATCTGAAAATTTATAAGAATTCCTAGATTTTTTAAAAAAAATTATTTATTTATTTATGGGGGGGGGAGAGAGAGAAATGCGTGCATGGACAGGCAGAGGGAGAGGGACAAAGAGTCCCAAGCAAATTCCCTGCTGAGTGCAGAGCCCCATCTGGGGCTCCCGCCCACAACCCTGAGATGACAACCTGAACTGAAACCAAGAGTGGGACACCCACATGACTACACCACCCAGGTGCCCCAGAATTCCTAGATTTTTAAGGAAACATATGAAAAGGCTTTAGTTGGTATACTCCAAATGGTTCAAGAGTATTAAGGTTACAGAGAAGATTGAGAAATTTTGAGATTTATAGGGGAGAAAGCTGCCAGGAGATTTTTGGTGAGCACCAAATCTGCCAGTGACTCAAAGGGACGCTTTAATCCTTCCAGAACTTCCATGAAGTAGATAACACCATCCACATTTTAAAGAGGAGAAATTTAAGGAAGAACACTGCCTAAAGTCTAATAAGTTACAAAGCTCGACCTTGAATTCAGGTGTCCCTCAGACTTTAACATTATGCTCTTTCCTCTGGGCTCCAATGCCTTTAAAGTGGTACAAAATACTTGTGACTGTCACTGACTCATTCAATTTAATTAAAAAAAAGAATAAGATGGAATTAACTTTACTGAAAAAAATATAAATTCAACCTAAAAGTCTATTGGAGTTTGGTGACATTATTTTTTTTTCAGAGTATATATGAAGGCAAAGAGCTAATTTTTCAAGATATTACTTTGGCAGTTACTTGATAGTCACACACATGAAAAATTTTAGTTTCACACTATATGGTAATTCTTTAGACTTGCAATAAGATTTACATAAAAGCGTGGTGTTTCATTGTGCCAAAGACTTTAAAGAAGAGAAAAATAAAAGTAGTTAAAAAATTCTTATAAAACTTATTAACACAAAAAAAATAAATTTAAGAAGAAAAGTTACTTATACTTTCACAATTCTCAATCTCTGGAGAACAAGAGTTCAATAGTTTTATTTATAAATATCCACATGTGAGGTGGCAAGCTTTCCTTTTTTTTTTTTTTTTTTTACAAAATGAATCTGTGTCAGTCACATTAGCAGGCCTTCAAAATTCAAGGACAAATATTTAGGATTCCTAAAGTTATTGTCAGAGCTAGAAGCTGCAAGATGATGCACACATGACCCTGAGTACACTGGTAAAGGTTTTATTTTTGTTCAAATAAAGCTAAACTGTATTTCTATCCTGAAGTACTGAAATCTTTAGTACTCTTTTTTTGATAATTGAAGCTTGTTTATTCATGCTTTTAGGTGGAAATTTTCCATATTACCCTCAAAGCTGTATTGTAACATAATAAGCATAGGATCAACAGGTAAAGAAAAGGTTCATAATTTGTTTTACAATAGAAATTTCATTACTATATTGAATTATTTTTGCAATTTAAGTAAATTTAAAATTTTCCAAAGCACAAACTGTTTTCTCAAGCCAGTATTTTCTTGGATATATCTACCAATACAAAAGGCCACAAGGTGATTGCAAGTATCCTCAGCAGCTGAAAAGAGAAAATATCTGATTTAAATAAGCCACAGTCATTTCTGGATCATAACTGATTTCACTCTCTTTCAGTTGCAGATAACAAATGGGCTGTAAATGATAAACAAAGGTTTCATTGTTTGTCCCGCTCCCTTCCAAGAACTAAGTTAAAAGGTAATTATAACATAAACATTAGATATATACTAGTGTTTTAAAGAGTAAGGGAGGAGAGAGGGAGGTAGAGAGAACTGCTAAAGACATTTAAAGTCAGACTCAACAGTGACAGTGGCAATTTAAATCTCAGAAAATAGCAATGTGATTGATTTTCACTCATTTTTATTTGTGGTAATTGCTATTTGCAGTGTTAGTATTTTAGGCTGTTTGTATTTTAAAATCTATCAATAACAACAACCAAAAAACCCAAGAAGAGGGTGAAAATCTTAAAGAGAAACAGAAAGCAACTAAGCAAAGCATTTCTTTCTACATAAACATTAATGTCAAGTTTCCACCTTAGAAACTGATTACAAATCAACTGAATCAGCTTGTTGTAGTAACTTTAAAGAAAGACACTGTGCAGGTTTTTCATAGATTTAGACTGAAGTAATATTACAACAAAAACATATTTTTCTTTTTTTTTTTTTTTTAAAGATTTTATTTATTTATTCGACAGAGATAGAGACAGCCAGCGAGAGAGGGGAACACAAGCAGGGGGAGTGGGAGAGGAAGAAGACAGGCTCATAGCAGAGGAGCCTGATGTGGGGCTTGATCCCATAACGCCGGGATCATGCCCTGAGCTGAAGGCAGATGCTTAACCACTGTGCCACCCAGGCGCCCCAACAAAAACATATTTCTGATAAATAAAATTTGTATCTCATTAACCAATTTGAAGTTATGTTCCAAAATATATAAATTTGGCCTTAATTCTGACTGCTCAGTAATTAAAAATAATAAAAAGGGAGATGCATTTAATAATGTGATAATCCAGTACTACAAATAGCTAAATGTAGGCTCTGCTGAGGCATTTTTATTATATACCAAAGAGAAAACACTGCTGACAATCTCAGTAGGATTTAGAATAGATAAGGGTGGAAATGCAAGCAGGATTTCATGAAGGAAAAATATAATTAAAAAACAATACAACCCCCCCCAAAACAATTACCTCAGGTGATGCAAATCCTAAATATTCCCAATCCCATGTTCCACCAGCAAAGCTACAAAGAAATTAGACATAACATTTGATTTATTACTAGCACTATAAAGTACAATCAGACCCTCACCCACCGAACATTACTTTTAAGTCCTCTGCTTGGAACGTGCTTAACCAAAGCAGATCAACTACTGAATATAATTAAAATACTTTATTTCTTTCAAATTCTAAATTGCTTTATGTTTGTGTAAAATGGTGGAAAACAAAAATCATCATGCTATAACAGGGTATTTATGATTCCTTCTATTTTTATTTTATAAGTTTTTATGTGATGAAAATAGGGTCAAAGGAATTTCTAATGCCTATAATTATTATGAATTAGAAAATAGGCTTCAATTTATAATGGCAGTAGTAGTATAAGTATCTGAAATAAACAACCAAAACTCAACTGTTTTTTAATGGAGGAATATGAATCACTTAAATAACTTTATTAATATCAGATTTCTAATTTCTTCATAACCTCTTACATAAAACTATAAACAAGACCATAACAAGTTGGCAAGGCTTCCAAATTTGACATTGTAAGATGTTTATGACTATCATATCACTACATATATTACATATTTGAAGTGATGCCATTAGAATACTTTGAATTATGAGTTCACTGAAGTGTGAAATTAACCTAGCCTAATTTATTCCAAGAAACCACACAAAGACAAACAAAATATAAGAAAGATAGAAATAGTACTGGGGGAAAAAAATCCCCCAAAAGAAGTTAACATGCTTTTATCAGCTCTCTGTATTATAGATATAAGTAACTTCCAGGAATACGAACCCCAGTTAGATAAAAAATAAACCTGGTGGCATTTGTGGCTGGAGCTAGGATGACTTCCATAGCATGCATCCCTTTTACCTGCGCCTTGGAGCTTCTGGTGAGTCTGCAGGAGCAACTCCCCGAGCCACAGATGCCAGGAATTCTTGTCTCTTCTGCTGTACAAGGCACGCTGCCTTGATGATCTTGTGGCGGGGTGTGCGAAGGTAAGGCCTATTGACTTTTTGGGCAAGGTCTTCAGTGACCATTTCTAGGTCTGTCTATGGTAAGAAGAGAGAAAAAAAGAAGGCTTATTGGCTGAGTAGGTTAGTCAATAACAAATCCATTGTCTATCTGGTTTCTCAGTTAAATCTCTCTTTTGAACTCAGAAATTAATCCAAACTGTAAAATAACTTCCTATTTAATATATGCTTCTATTTTGCACATTTCAGGAAAATAGCACTCATTCGAAAGGCATTTATAACAATGTAGTCATTACAGATTACAAAGAAACAGTGAGTATGCCAGATGTCTACAGTGAATTTATCATTTGTCTATGTGAAAAAAAAAAACCGAGTAAATTTCAAGGCATTGTACATGCAAATACATGACTGCGTAGTGCAGACTATATGTAAATGCTAAAGGAATTTAAGGCAAGGAAAGATCCCTGTGATCTGGGGTTAGGTCTGAAAGGCTTCATGGAGAAAATAAATGTTGAGCATTTTTAAAAGAAATGTAGGATATAAATTACTAGAGGACAGTTCAAAGGGGTGACATGAAAATTGTGGCAAGAGAAGAAAGTTTGGTGGATTAAAAAAAAGAACGTATAATGAAGTTGGTTAGCTACAGTGATGTCAGCTGGCTTAGGTGTTTGTTTTTTAAATACTGTAACTTTTTCAGTTGTATTTTTAAAATAAACTGGTAAACAGCAACTTTCCCATCTAGTATGTAAGGTGGTTTGTTTCATCTCTGAAGATAAAATTTCTAATTACATAATCAGAATTAGGCCAGATTTCAACATCAGGCAGTTTAAAACAAACAAATGTGGTGGGAAATGTTTGCGTAGCTCAGAACTCACTCAGATTTGCAGTGGCAAATTTAAAATATACAAAAAATTTTCAGTTTATTACTGGTAACTTTTCCTTTATTTAAAAACCATTCTAAAAAATAAAAACAAAATTGTTTTCTAGTCACAGCCAAATAAGATAAAATTTAGTTAATTGGTTGAAAAAGGACAAACTCTGTTTTTTATAATAATTGCATTTAAATTTAATTTTAAAAAGATATCTTACTTGCATGAGTTCAAAAATTTCTTTCTTTGTGCTTTTAGGTTCTAAGAAAAATCCATATGGATAAGAACACTTGAGAATGCGTCGAGTTTTTAAGAGCACATGAACTGCATCTTCAATGAAAGTGGTATCTGGACAGCCTCCTTCAGCTATAAAGTAAATCAGGTATAGTGAAAAAAAATTGTTTTGCAAATATGCTGTCATAAATTAAATGACTGAGTTTTCTTAAAAAACAACAACAAAGGATCTCTATGAAGAAACTGTTTGAACTAACAGTATGACAATGATTATTTGAGCTAAACACCTACACAAAACACTCATGTGTGGCTTGTCTGCATTTATAAATGAAGCACACACTGCAGTTGCCAAGGAGCACTGATGGCAGTCATGAAGGAATGCATACACTGATTCTGGATTCTGTTCTTACCCTGTTGGTTAAACAAATCTAGCTTTAGGTTAACTCTTCTTTACTATGTTTTTCAGGTTATCTCTAGTGAAACTTTACTGATTAAAAATTAAAACAAATGGGGGCTCCTGGCTGGCTCAGTCAGAAGAGCATGCTACTCTTGATCTTGGGGTTATGAGTTTGAGCCCCATGTTTGGTATAGAGATTACTAAAAAAAATAAACTTAAAAAAAAAAAAAGAATTAAAACAAATGCCCTGCTAAGGTGTTTGCCAAAACACAAAACAAAAAAACCCCCACCTAATTATGATTACGCTTCTGCAAAAACATTGTAAGAAAAAAGATAAAACATTCTGGGGAACTGGATAACTAATGCTAGTAAATATATCAAGAAGAGAAAGACCGAGAGGAAGGCTGAGGAAGAGGGGAGAAGAAACTGCCTGAACATCTAAGACTGTTCCTTCTCCAAGTATCATTGTAACATTCTAGTTTTCTCCTTAACTGCAAATAAAGGGAAACTAAGGAGCAGAATCTAGATTCATAAGTACTTTTGAAAGTAAGATTATTCTGCAGGGTTGTGGAAAGAAATTACATGTGTATATACACACACTGACGTACAGACCATCCCAAAATATCTATCCTAGCAGAGGGATCAGAACAAAGAAGATGTAAAAAAAGAAAGCATAACAAAACCACCCCCCCCAATATGATATGTGTGAGAAGTATGTGAAGTTTTGTTTCTTCCTTTCCAATCCCTGTAACATTTAATTCTTTTTCACATCTTACTATGCTGTCTTGAACCTCCAGAAGGTTGAAAAGAAGCAGTAATTCACATCTACAGATATTTATCGAATGTTTACTATGTGTCAGGCAATGTTCTAAGCATTAGGGACAACCTGGTGATTTAAGAGACAAAAATCCCTATTGAAGAACTGTAGAACTGCGAGGGTTTTTTCCCTTTCCATTTTTACTGTGGACAGTACTTCAAGAGTTTGGTAATGGCGATATAGTTACATCATTCCTGAAGTCTAAAAACTAAATATTAACAAGGGGACAAAGGTGCTATTGACACTTTTCCTTCTACTCTAATTTTTTCAATTTATGCTTACTATCTTAATTAGGGAATTACCCTCATGAAAAGGGTCTTACTTTTACAAACTGGAGCATATACAATTGCATCTTTACGCTGAAAACCTTTTATATCTAAGCTATGATTATTTTAAAAATGTGACTTTTTAAAGCAAACATGGTAGAACCTATACTCTGGGTGGTCACTGTGAGATATTATATTTTAATGAACCAATACTCAATCCATTTAGGAATGTTCTTTCCGAATTTCCATTTTAGGATCCGTAAGTCAGACCTATCTCATGTCTTTGCTTTCAGACTCTGATGTCCATTTTTTACCAGTGAGATGATTTCTCCCAAAACTGTATTTGACTTCCATTCCATTAAGCAGTCTGCTAAATTTTCTCAAAAATCTTTGGAAATTTAATCACACTACAACTGGGTAACATGTGAATCTTGCTCTTTTGACTAGATCAAGGATGCCTTTTAGGGTTCATCCACTGTTTCAGATATTGTAGATTATCAGCAGTGGCACAGAGTAAGCAAAACCATGATGTGTGTTTATCTGCTAACAGTATAGGCTGCATTAAGAGGAGCATGTAAGATAAGCCAGGTAGAAAATCTAATTACAGAGGCCTCAAATGCTAAGCTGCACTCTGGGCTTCAGAGAACTCCAAGCAGTACCAGAATGAGCTAGTGCAGATAATAATGTATCCCTTGAAGGGCCTTAACCTCCTACTAATGAATTGACTTAAGCATGTAAGGCTATTTTTATATTAATTATCACACATACCACTCATAACTTACTTTCTTTGAGAGCTCTACTCAATTGCTCCATCTTTTCTTTGGCTGTTTTAAGAAGGCGTTGTTCTAACTAAAGGAATAGAAATAAATAATTTATATAATTTTATTTATTCACAACAGTATAATTCAGAGCATTTGAAATGATTTGGGACATACCTGATAGCTATGCTCATGGTTTTTAAATCTTGTGTAATAGTGCATAAATCTGTCAAGTTCCTGAAATCGTTTGTGTTTTTTCTCAGCCTAGGAAACAAAAGTCCATAAATGACTTTTATAAATAAAGCACTAGCTACTGAAATTGGGGATTTTGTCACTTAAAACTTTTATTAGTAATAGGTTGTTGTGCATACAGATTTCATTATTTTGAGAGAAAAAAAAAACCAGTACATTTTTAAGGCTACCAAAACAAAGTCTCGCATTTGTATTCTCTGCGATAAACCACTGATTCTATGATTCCAGAGCATAAGGCAAAGATGCCTCTCAAGACCTACATTTATCAGCTCTTCGATGTTTTATTATATTGCTTATTGCTATGGACTGAATTGTATCTCCCCAAAATTCATGCTGAAGCCTTACCCCCCAATGTGAATGACTGGATTTGAAGACAGGGCCTATGAGGTGATAAGGGTTAAATAAAGTCATTGGGGTGGAGCCCTAACACCACAGAATTAGTGTTCTTTTAAGAAAATGAAGAGACACCAGAGCTCGCTCTCTCTCTACCATGTAAGGATATAGCAAAAAGACAGCCAGCCCTCTGCAAGCCAGGAAGAGAGTCATCACCAGAAACTCAATTGGCAGGAATCTTGATCTTGGACTTCCTAGGCTCCAGAACTGTGAGAAATACATTTCTGTTGTTTAAGCCACTCAGTCTATGGTATTTTGTTATGGCAGCCAAGCAGACTAAGAGACTTACTATATGCTATAACATAATACTGTATTGTTGATATTACGTTAAAATTGTTTTTAAGTCATGATAGAGATACGGCTATATAAGACTTTAACAAAATTAAAAAGGGAAAATTAAAAAAAGAAAGCTCTCAAGTTGATAGCCCTATTTTATTTAAATTAAAGGCTACTCTAAAGTATATTCAATCTGGGGGGGGAAGGAAAAAAATAAAGTGTATTCAATTTAATGCCTCATTACAACAAAGACAGGAAAAGAAGAAATGCAAAATACTCCCAATGTATTAAGTGGCTCAGCCAGAGGCCTTGATTTAAATGGTTCTCTTTACCTCCACGGTCATTTCCTTGGATTGCTCCTCCACATGCTGAATGACTTCATAGCGAGTACATCTGTAATACCCTCCTGTGGAAGAACTATGCTTCTTCCATTCTTCTAGGCAAATCCAGCAAAAGTCATACTTGCACTTCAAAAGAAAACATATATGCAAACATCACCCTGTGTTAGCATGCAAATTATTTTCTAATTTCTAGTCAACCACTTTGTAGAGATCAAGCACTTCTGCCTGTGTGAACAGGTACAAATCTTCTAAAGACATGCCGTTTTTTTCATGTTTCCTCTGGAGACCTTATATGTACTATGGAAAGATGCGGAAATAGTTTAAAATGACCTCTTAAAAGGATAAATTGAAACGTAAATCAAAATATTATAATATCAAGGAATCTTTAAAAATATCAATAGGATATTCTTTCCCAATAATAAAGAAAGATACTGACAATGTTTCATTTTTCAAGTGCATGGTAATCTTACTTTGGTATATAAAGCTTCACCAGTCTTCATCCGAAGTTTTTCTAATGACTTTGACAAATTGTTTTTGAAACTAGGAACAAATTAAAAGGTTTCTAAGTAGAAAGACAGACATAAGACCTGTTTCTTGTTTTTAAGAAAATTTTACTTTATTACCACAATTGGCAGATAATGCCAAAAATATGAGCATTATGGCATGAAAATACATCCTTTTTTAAAGTTTATGGATTTTGGGTCAGAGGGATCTCCCCATTTCAATCTATTTTCTTCTGGTACTTTTATGTTTGCTTGCTTTTTAAACATTTAAATATTTGAGCTGTTCAGAATTTACACGAGTATACAGTATACACTATGAATTCAACTTTATTTTTCCACACAGCTGTCCAGTTGTCTCAATCCTATTTATTGAACAGTCTATGTTTCTCCACTGCTGGAGATCCTCCTTTACCATACACTAAATTCCCACATATTTCTGTATATTTTCTTGGCTTTCTATTACAGTTTCATTAATATCTAGATTCGTGTGCCAACACCATGCTGTTTTAATTACTGAGCCTTTACAATAGGCTTACTATTTGACAAGGCTAGCTCTTCCTCACTGTTCTTTTTCAGTTTTCCTAGCTATTCTTGCTTTGTTTTTCCATGTGAACTTTTGAATTAGCTTATTTAGATGCAGAAATAAAACCTGCTGGTATTTTCATTGGAAACTTTCTATCCAACAACTATGTTACCTTTCCAAATTTCAACATCTTTTATGTCCTACAGATAGGGGTCTTAAAATTTTCATCATATAAATTTTGTACATTTCTTTTTTTTTTTTTTTTAAAGATTTTATTTATTTATTCGACAGAGATAGAGACAGCCAGTGAGAAAGGGAACACAAGCAGGGGGAGTGGGAGAGGAAGAAGCAGGCTCATAGTGGAGGAGCCTGATGTGGGGCTCAATCCCATAACGCCGGGATCACGCCCTGAGCCGAAGGCAGACGCTTAACCGCTGTGCCACCCAGGCGCCCCAAATTTTGTACGTTTCTTAAGCTTCTTTCTACATAAATGAGATCTTCCTTTCAGTACATATTTTGTCTGGATGTTTTTGGTACAAATGAAGGCTATTGCCTTCTGCATATTAACTTTGTACTCTGCTAATCAACTGAACTTTGTTGTTAGTAATTATGCTATCTGCAAAAAAATAATTTTATTACTTCACTTCTAATTTTTACATCTTTAATTTCTTCCTATTGTCTAAATATGTTGATTGGTATCTCCAGTCCAATGTTAACAATCTTTGTTATTGAGAGTATTCTTCTTTTTTTAATTTTTAAGACTTTATTTATTTATATGCCAGAGAGAGAGAGAGAGAGCACAAGCAGGGGGAGCAGCAGGCAGAGGGAGAAGCAGGCTCCCCACTGAGCAGGGAGCCCGATGCGAGACTTGATCCCAGGACCCTGGGATCGTGACCTGAGCTGAAGGCAGATGCTTAACCAATTAAGCCACGCAGGCGCCCTCTTACCTTCTTGGTTTTAGTGACAGTACCTCTAGTTTTCTCATTAAATATCATGCTAACTTTTGCACTGAACTAGATGTATTTTTATCATACTAAGGAAGAGTCCCTCTATTCCTATGAGTGTTTTAATAAAGAATGGTTGTTGTTTTTTTGTCAAATGCCTTAGTAGCAACTACAGAACATATATATGATTCTTGTCTTTGGATCTACTAATAACATGAGGTATAGCAATAGCTTTTTAAATATTGAAACATTCTTGCATTCCTGAAATAAACACATGGTCAACTACTTTTTTTTTAATTAAAAATTTTTTTTAAAAAATTGAGACATAATTAACAAATCACTTTTAATGTATTCTTGCTGTATTATATGTGCAAAGATCTGTGGTCCCCCCCCCAATATCTTATTTAGGATTTATGCATTGCTGTTCATAAGTAAGATCGATCTATAATTTTAATTTTTATAATCTTCTTAACAGTGCTAATATCAAGGTTCTACGCACTTTTAATAATTTGAAAGCTAGCTTTCTTTCTTTCTCTTTTTTTAAAACAACTCCCAGAAACAGTTTAAGTCATATTAGAATTGCCTATTCTTAAAAGGTTTGATAAAATTCTATTGTGAAACTGTTAGGGCCTATTGCTTTAAAGGGGGGAGATTGCTGAAAAACTTCCTTCTACGGAAATAAGTTTGGATATTTCTTCTAGAGTCAGTTTTAATAAATTATATTTTCTTAGAAAATCAATCCATTTCAAATCCAAGTTCAAATTTATCTGTAAGAGTTGAGCAAAATTATCTATTATCATTTCAGTTTGCTTTATTTATTGATTAGTCCCCCTAATTCTTACATTGTGCATTTGAACTATGTCATCTCCATTTTTTTCTTATGTAAGCTTAGTGGTTTATCTTATTTTTTCTTCAAAAAAACCACTGATTTGGGTTTATTAGTTATACCGTTTTTCAGTTTTCGCCTCAACTGATTTCTGCTTAAAAAAAAACAAAAACAAAAACAAAACCCTTCCGGGCACCTGGGTGGCTCAGTCAGTTGAGTTCAGGTCATGATCCCAGGGTCCTGGGATCGAGCCCCGCATTGGGCTCCCTGCTCTTTGGGGAGCCTGCTTCTCTCTCTCCTTCTGCCTACTGCTTTCCCTGTTTGTGCTCTCTTTCCCTGTCAAATAAATAAAATCTTAGAAAAAAAAACAACAAAACTTCCTCTTGGTGTTCTTCAAGTTTATTCTGTTTTTCTAATTTTTTTGAGTCATATCCTTAACTCATTCCTTATTTTGTATTATTTTAATGAGGCTATGCACATTTCTGAGCATTGCTTAGATACAGGTGCTCAGGTTCTGGTAAAGTAGTATTTCCATTATCCTAGTTTCCTAGAAATTCTTTAATTCCCACTTTTATTTCCTTTAACTCAAGAGTTGCTTGAGAGATTTAAAATTTCCAAATGAAAGAGGCCTTCTGTAGCTTTATTATTAATTTCTATTTTATTCCATTATGATCAGAGAATGTTGCTATTACCATTTCTATTTTCTGCAGTATTACTGAGATTTTCTTTGATGAACAATGGTCAAATTTTTTTTGCTAATGCTCCACTGATACTTGTTTTCAGGATACAAAGTCTGAATATATAGCAATCAGATATATCTTAGTAATTATGTTAAGTCTTCTATATCTTTATTAATGTTTTCCCTACCTGATAGGTCATGGACAGAGAACTAAATTAAAGTCTGTGTCCTCATTAGCTCTTCACTAACATGGACTTACACAATAAATTGTAGATATCAAGGTTCTGAGAGGATGCAAGTTCTTTTATTGCTTGGTATAAGCAAACTTTGTGCCTGATTTGATACAAGTACCCTTCGGTACAGCTTTATTGATGTCTCAAAATCAGTGGCAGAAATTTCTACAAAACAGCCAAATTTTATATTCTATGATAAGAAAAAAAATATAAAACTTTAGTAACTTATTTTTTAGCTGCAGCATATAGTTTTAGAGAGTCAGATGAAGAAAATTACTATAAGTGATTTAAAATGTGTAAGAATGCAAAATTTAGTTTCCTGAAAATTATCTAAAGGGAAATGAATAGTGTTTTTTAAAATAAATAAAACTATTTTTATAAGGCCAAATTTGTCATTCTTCTATTTAACAATTTGATCCCAGAAAGTAAACACTGTCCACTGAATCATAATCAACACTGTGGCAATAATAAAAGTATATTATGATTCAGTCATTGCATTAGAGCATGGATTCAATTACATATGATCTGTTCCACCTCACATTAAAAAAAATTCTGAAAGTATGAAATTCTTTTGTAGCAAGGTTATTACTTTCTAGATGTCTTTCTTCTATGTCCTAAAAATTACTTGTTAGTTTCTTTTGTTCAATGCAAATACTTCAGATAGTATATGAGATAAGACTACCACATTTCCATTGTGTGCAAGTAAATGTTTCTTTTAAATGCAAAAGAAGCTTAAGCAAATCTGTTTAAGATAAATCATCTTATATCATGAGCCTGATGAATTCATAAAAATATTCATTCACTCAATACATATTTATCAACTACTTAACTAATGGTAGGTGCTTTGAATAAAGGTAACTAGTAATTGCATCTTGCCTCTTTATTAGTAGCCCAATGGCTGATTTTTATTGTTATCGTTTTATCGTTAACCTGTATTTCTTTACACATCTATATAGACTGTAACAGATTTTCCAAGAAAAAACTAATAATGGATATTAGAGATAAGACCACAAATAAAATATTTTGGCCTGATCAGCTGAATTAATCAGATGAACTAATCACCTTTGGGCATTTTGCTCAGAACACTGTACTACATTTTTCTTCTTACCTCTTAGGAAATCATTATTACTGTCTCACTAAGCTAATTCATTTATGTTAATTTTATAGTAATAATAGAATCATAAAAATGATCTGGTAACTGCTATTTTTTAAATGTAATAATGACAATCATCATTAGCTTCAACATTAAAAATCAAGTAATACTTAGAAGATATTGATATATGTTATTGGAATCTTCTTAACTACTTGGGTTTCTTTTGCATTGTAAATTAAAAGTTACATTGCTCTTATAACTTTAAGTCATTATTTTTTATATACATGAAACTTGCAAAGAAAAAAATTGGAATATCATTATAATTTTAAAACAGAAATGTTCATAAATGTAGGCATGGATTAATAAAATATTAACCTAATTCCAGAATATTTGTTTTAAATATGGCAGTTTCTTTCTGTGTAACCAAACCAGGAGGGTAGCCTTCCAAAAGTAATTTTTTATATTAATTATGTTTCGGTCAAGAAGATCTTTGTTGACATTTTCAATACAGGATTGAATGAATGAATGATTTAACTGATGATTTCATTAGCAGACCTAAGTGTCCACTGCTTTGGGTACTTTTATTATATAGCCACCTCTACACAGACACCAACAGTTAGATGTGGACTTATGGGAATTGCCTGGGGCCTGACCTGGGGCTTGAATCCAAGCTGCGCACTTAAAAGCCAGCTTTGTAAGAGATGTCATATAAAATAGCACTTTATCATTTAATATTATTATATATATATATAGACGAAACTCTCTCAGGATCCTTACTGGGTAGGGGCCGGGAGGAGTCTGTAGTTCAGCAGGTAAGATTTCAGGATCCTCACTGGGAGAGATTAGCAGGGAAGTGATTCTGGCGTTTCTCACCTTCAGGCCAAATACCACTGAATCCTTAACCTATTTTTAACATTCATTACAAGTGTAAAATGTAGTAGTATAAAGCAATACTTACGTCATTCAACAAAGAATATAGAATGTAATCTCCTGGAATCCATCTGAAACCCAGCAACAGTTTTATGCTTGTTTCTTCTTTGGATTAATAGTCAAATTAAGATTCTAACTGCAAAGCATGCAAAATCCTCTTTAACTTCTTACCTTAGCACACTGCATGTGATTGCATCCCTCATTCTTCTGTATTGGAGACTTACAGTTAGCACAAGGCTTAGAGTTAGTTAACAACCAGAGACAATTGGCAGCATCCTCATAAGCTTCACTAACTCCTACAACTTCAGGATATTAAGCACAAACACAAAACACATGATTTAGTGTAGAACTTCAGAGGGAACCCCACCCCCCAAAGTTTTCTTTGTAGATTGTCTCAATTTTAACCATATATTTACTTTCCTATTAGGGTCTATGGCAAAGTTTTTAAACTGCTTTGTTTTGAATAGCATGATTATATGGTAAGAGGTTGTATTCCAAAAGCTCTATTTATGAAATCTGATTTAAAGAAATTTTTCTCTGAAGTTGTGTCCAAATAAACTGGGGAAGAAAATAACTAAAGTTAACAGAAAGCAATATATTTCTGTCTGTTTAAAATAACTATTGCATCAAAGAGAATTCTAGAAAGAATGGTAATTTTAGGCAATAATTTCTTAAATAGGTCAGTTGCAAACATAATGACCAGATACTCTTCATCACAGTAAAAAACACAAAAATTATACTGAAATATCAGTATCTTTTTTTACCCATGATTATTTCAGATAAACTAAAAATGAATCCAATGTGACATGTCTAAAACTAAATTTATTATTTCCCCCAAACCTGCCCCTTTCTCTATTCCCTGTCCTGGTAAATGATATGATCATCTACTCAGAATCAATCCAGGAGAGTGTGATCTGGGATACCCTCCTTTCTCCCTCACCTGCTGCATTCCATAGTTTCTACCTCTTTTTCTTATCTGTCTCCTCTCCATTTCTACTTCTTACTGCTTTAGCTAGGGTCCTCCACCTAGACAATTAAAAAACCAACCTATCTCCCCAGCTCCTTCTGCCCCCAACTTCCACTACACAGTGATCTTTGAGAAATACGTTATCTCCTTGAAATCTTTTAGATGCTCCCCACTGACTGCAAAATAAAATCAAATTGTTTTAGCAAAAAATACCAAGCCCTTCATGATTTGGCCACTCTATACCTGGCAAGATTCTCCCTCACTCTCGCCCCATACCAATCTTATATTCTTCATCTTAAACTCAATTTATTCTATTCTACTGATTTGAGATCTGCAGTCTTAAGGAATGTCATGGTTTTAAAAGATTCTAAATCTTGTGTTTTATATTCTATAACCAACACCCCTCCCAGCACCCCAAGTGGGGAGAGTTAGTGACTAGAGAGTTCCAGAGGCACAATTAAAAAACTTTTTAATTTTGTTAAATTTTGTTTTGTTTTCTAGCTCTAAGTGCACAGGGAAGCTCTACCTTTTCTTTCCTGAAAGAGATGTCCAAAAATTACCTTGAAATCATTGAAAGTGGCCCATCCCATCGAATCAAGGCCCTGATTACATGCAGACACTCTCAAAAGGGTGGGGTGAGGAGTCAGCACTACTGTTAAAAGCAGGTGAGTTTTGAAGTTTAAAAGGAAAAGTGACCCAACCCTGGAGAGGGAAGGGAGACAAAAGTTTGGGTTGACGGAACCCCTGGGAAGTGGCTCAGTATATGAACTGGGAGAACTGATCCCTAGGAGCAGACCTTTGATGGAGCCTACCAGTACAGGAGTGGGGCTGTCTTGCCACAAGGAACCCCAAGGTGCCTACCTAAGTCTGTTCAACAAGAGAACGGGAGCTACTGCTGGACTGGGAAGCACTGGTTTTCAATTCCACATAGCAAAGACAAAACAACAGAGGCAATGAAGTGATCAGACCCACTTCAGTTCTAAACCCACTTGACAGAAATGGTTTGATTAGGGTGTTGCTACACAGAATTCTCAGTTAACTCGGTGGAGAAGAAAAGTTTCATGAGGAACTTATGGCTGATCAGGTCAAGCTGTGAAAGTAATGCCATTTACAGAGGGTATTGCTTTAAAACCTAATCACTAAGTACAATGTCTAATTTTTAGGTAGTGGCCTGTCTCCTCCCTTTAGCATCAACATTATTTTTAGCTCAGAGGCTCTAACATATTCTTATGACCTTTATTGTCCATTGTTATAATAAATAAAGCACAAAGCCATTAAAACAAAGCAGCTTGTGTGATTTGCAACATAACAGTTTTTTTCTCCCACCCTCGGAGAGAATGCTAGTTCCTAACTGCCTTCTAGAGGATTGTATAAAGTAAATCGTGTTCAGGAAATAACTATTGTTATTATTATTTTTTTACTATTATTAAAACAAAAACTTATACTGGAAAAATGCCTTTACTTCTAGTTCTCTGAACATGGTCATTTCACATATCCGCCTTTTGTATACACTTTGCTTCATACCTGCATTACCTTATCTCCCCCTTCAGTCTACCTGGTGAGTTTTCTTCACCCTTACTAAGTTCCAGACTCTTTCCTTGACTTCAGTTACATGTCTTTGTACCTGATCGTCTTTCTTCAAAAATCTAGTGTGCTTAGGTCTCTTTGTAAGAAATATTAACTTCATTTAATCAAGTATTAGTGCATAACAATCTAAAATCTAACAGGATCAATATGTATGCAAGTGAAAACAAAGTTGATCTTATTTTTATTATTTATTTATTTATTTTTATTTATTTTTTGAGAGAAAAGTAACAGAAGTTTATTAAACAAGGATACAGAAAAAGCTCTCAGGAATGAGAGGGGTCCTGACAGGGTTGTCCAAAACAAAGATGATTTTAAAGAATGACTTCTTAAAGAGACTATTTGAATCCCATTCAATAACCATTTATCGTGTACTCTGGAAAAACTGGTCTCAAAATTTTTATAAATTAACCATTGTTTCACACAAATTATAATCACTCCTTCTTCTTCTCTGATTAGACATAACAGAGGCAGTTTCAGTGCTGAAAAATAGTATTTGAATCTTTATATGGAATTCTTTGAATGAATCTTAGTATATTTTATAATCGTTTTTCTCATTAATTAGATTTTATCACTCCTTTTGCGTCTCGTAATTCAAAGACTTTGGAAAACTAGGCATAAGGGAGAAAATCATCTCGTGAATTGACAAGTTCAGTTGAAAATGCTTATGCCAAAAATATGTATGTGATCATGACCCAACAAATGAATATGTAAACAATACAGCATTTAATCATACTTTCCTTTCTTGGAATATTGTTTTAATGTATTTAATAATGATGTTCTGCTTAAGCCTTACAGTTGGCCTCGTATTATCTGCTTTAAGCCTCATCCTAAGTTTCATAAACTTAGGTGGCCATTAATAGTAGTCAGCTGGTCAACACACTTCAGTCTGGAAGACAATGAAAAAACTCCCAGGTTTTTCTCAGCAACTGGGAACTTTCTCTGCAGTCTTGGCTTTGGTCCTTCTCTGGTAGACAACTTTTCGGGTGTCCTCAGTCTCTTATCTTCTATCCAATTTTCTCAAGTTCCTCTGTCATTCTGAATTAAAACCCCACTTGCAACTCCTTGAGGAAATCTTCATTTTTTCACTTGAGGTCTCCCTGTCTCTGGCCACCACAAGTAATTGTGTATACACCATATATATCATTTTCTAGTTCTTCTACTTTTCTTCTCTCATTATCAGGATCATAAGGACATTTTGTCACAGTCCCAGTGATAATCTGTGCTTAGTAGCCAGGTCACTCTCCCTCTTGCCCTAGTAAAAACTCATTCATGGGTATGGAATGAATGACCAATTTTACAATGGTAAGAAATAACTAAAAACAATCACCCATTTCAAAATGTTTGCTTCATATCTTAATCAGATACTTATGGCCATTTTCTGCTCAAGAATTAATAAATACTATATTGTGCTAATTATTTCTTGTGGTGCATTAACACTTCTAGGCAAATGATAAGTACAATAGATTTACAACTTAATAAAACTGTATCTTCTTAACTCTCCTGTATACACCTCTCCTCTCCTGTCTGCATTGCCCCTGTCTTGTTCAAACCCTCATTATCCTCTCACCTGGACATTTTGAAGTTTTCTAAGAAACAGCATTCTTAACTTGTCTCTCAATAGTCTCTATTCACCATCCACACTTTCACCTGAGTGATCTAAGTAAGCATCTTCAATTCTCGCTCTCCTACTCAGAACTGCTTTTCAGTGTCTCAGGATGAAGTCAGACCTCCCAGCACCCCACAGAACCCGGCCGTGTCCTGACACCTGATCGGGACTTCTGCCTTCCTTTGCACTGGCTGTGCTGCAGGATCTGCAGTCCTTGAACATGCCATGCTATTTCACAGCTCTCCTTCACCAGAAGCCCAAATGCCCTTCCTGTTCTAGTCTGTGTGAAGAACATCTATCAGCTCTCAAGATGCAGCCTGTGCATCAGTTCTTTCAAAATGCTTTTCCCTACCCATTCAGAGAGAAAAACAATCTTCTCTTTGATCTCCTCCCTCCCTCATAATGTACCACAGGTATGCGTTCTTTCACAGCATTAATAATACTTCTTTTTCTTAAGTTTTGTGTATCGCTGTCTTCATCTCTAAAATGTAAAATTTCAAGAATGTAGAGGGCACCTTATTTCCATATTCTAATATAAAGTAGCACTCCATAAATGTTACATAAATAATATGGATACCACTTAAAAGCAATAACTTATTCCTAAGTTTTTTCAGCATCTTTTACGAGCTGCAGACAAGCACTTCTAAAATACCACTGCACACCTCCACATATATGTCCTACAAGTACCTCAAAGTTCACAATGCCCACAACAAATCATTTCTTTTCCCCTGAAAGTTACTCTCGTATCTGAATTTCCTATGTTGACCAATCATACATCCTTTGACTCAAACTAAAAATTCACCTCACTCTTTTGATCTCTCTATCCTTCAGTGTCACCTGCCCAGTCATTAGTTATCTTCATAAAAATATCTCAGATAATGCCATTTTCCTACTTAAAAAATGCATCATATAGCTTATTCTGTAATAAGATGGCTTCAGACAATCTGGCAAAAATCCTCACAATGTGGCAACACCTACCTTTCCAACCTCATCTCTTGCAATTTCTCCCATGGACCTTAATGTTAAGCTTCATATAAAGGTATAAAGATCTGTAAGTAGGTGAGCAATAACCAACCATGTCTAATAGAAATATAGATGTTTCTTGGTGCCAGAAGCAAAAAAAAAAAAAAAAAGAAAGAAAAAGAAAAAGAAAAAGAAAAAGAAAAAGAAAGCAAAATCCAATGGTGTATTGCCTGATATAACACAAGCCTGTAGGGTCTCAGAGCTGTCAGCCAGGCTCCCCCAGCATCACTTCAGCTGCTGATAGCTATACCTACCACATCTCTGCCTCTGCGGATATGCTAAAACCCAATTCCTACTTCACTGCCTTCAGGAGAATTCTATGACACCCCTCTGCCCATCCTGATTTAGTTTTCTTGTTTTTGTACTCTTATCTTTACCCAACCATATTAGTTATCATATGATACTGTAATGATCTGACTGCTTCCCTTCCAGCTTATGTACTTTTTGAAGGCTGGCATCATCATCAAGTGCTTTGTTCATAATAAGTGCAGAATCACTGAGTGAATTCTTTATCCTGATTTGTACTACCTCAAACTAACTCCATTATATAAAAAGTTAAAAAAAATGAAATTACCTTTTAAATTAATTTGAAAGAAAACAATTGTCATAAAACACTTCAGGGGATGAAAAATAATTGCAAAGCAGATCTGTTTACTTGTTAAATGCAGGAATTGCTATTAGGAAGGCTAATTAAAACCCATTCTGTTTCCAGACACATGCCTTGTACCTGATGTCACTCAATCCAATCTAAGTATTAATGACTTCATCCTACAAAATGGGATTACTAAGACCAATTTCATAGCATTTCTGTAGGATTAATATGTATTTATAGAAATCTCAGTAAAAACAGTTAGACATGCCATTTAAAATAAGTAAATCTACAGAGCCACATAATGTCAAGAAATTATCTTATCATCCACTGGAAGTTTCCAGGAAAATAAGAAGCTTCCTCTCACTACAGTTTATATGTTTCTTCCCTTAAGGTACAAAAAAAGCTAGGTGGTCCACCCCAGGATAAAGGGGAGTGGCTGTGGGAGAAGGGCTTAAATGTGACCCATATTTACCCTGTTTATCTTAACTGAAAACAGTCAGTTAGAACCATGGAACCTGTCTGTGATTCCCCATTGCAAAAACCTTGTGATGTCCAAAAGGGTGTTAGAGGTGTAATGTTAAACTGGAGAGCTACAGCATTAACGAACCTGAAAACTTACTTAATGAAGACTCTAAGTAGTAATAGGACCACATTATCTTTTAAATGCTATTAGAACATACATAGTATAGCTATCTAAGAGTTCCCTTACGTTCTTCTGGTTTCATTTCAGTTATTTTTTGTAGCCAATTTTTCCATGTTTGGCAGTCACAAGGCTCATGTGCTTCACCAAGGCACTCCCTAAGGAGGAAAACATAAAAGAGGCAATTAAAAAAAAATTCTTTATCAACATCGAGGTAAAAGAATAGATTTGGAAAGTACCCTTCCAATTTTAAAGTTGAGAAAACTGAGACACAGTGACTGGTGAGAGAAGCACTTCAAGAGAAGAATTAAAAATGTGATTTCAGAGCTTGATAAACACCAGGTCCAATTTTTTTTTTAAAATCAGTACATTCAGTTACACATTGTTAAATGTTCAAAATAGATTACCTAATATTTGTAATTTAGTTTTGCACGCCGGAAGAGCTGTAAGATATTTTTATCAGTTAAGTTCTGCCTTCACTAATACTTTAAATTCTTGTACTCGAAGTTTATTCTCTGGGTGAGCAGCCTTGCTGCCACTCAGGAGCTTGTTAAACATGACAAAGACCAGGCCCATAAGACCTACTAACTAGAATCTACATGTTATCAAAATTACCACATGACCCTTCTGCATTTTAAAGTTTGAAAAGCACTATTTTATATCACATTCTTTAAAAAATTTTAAAAAAAATTTCTATTCAATTTAGTTAACATACAGTGTATTATTAGTTTCAGGGGTAGAATTAAGCGATTGATCAGTTGCATGTAACATCCAGGGCTCATTACTTCAAGCTCCTTCCTTAATGCCCATCACCCAGTTACCCCATCCTCCCACCCTCCCCTCCAGCAATCCTGTTTGTTCCCTACAGTTAAAGAGTCTCTTATAGTTTGCCTCTTTCTCTGTTTTTATTCTTCCTTCCATTCCCCTATGTTCATCTTTTTGTTACTTAAATTACACAAGTGAAATCATATGGTTATTTGTCTTTCTCTGACTTATTTCCCCCTTAGCATAATACCCTCTATTTTCATCCACATTTTGCAAATGGCAAGATTTCATTCTTTTTGATGGCTAACTAATATTCCATGGTATAAATATACCACCTCTTCTTTATCCAATCATCTGTCAATGGACATTTGGGCTCTTTCCACAGCTTGGCTGTTGCGGACATTGCTGCTATAAACATTGGGGTGCAGGTGCCTCTTCGGATCACTGTTTGTATACTTTCGATAAATACCTAATAGTGCAATTGCTGGGTCATTGGGTAGCTATATTTTCAACTTTTTGAGGAACCTCCATACTGTCTTCCAGAGTGGCTGCACCGGCTTGCATTCCCACCAAACACTGTAAGAGGGTTCCCTTTCCTTCACATCTTCACCAATATCTGTTGTTTCCTGAGTTGTTAATTTTAGCCATTCTGACTGGTGTGAGGTGGTATCTCATTGTGGTTTTGATTGTTATTTCCCTGAGTGATGTTGAGCATTTTTCATGTGTTTATTGGTCATCTGTATGCCTTCTTTGGAGAAATGTCTGTTCATGTCTTCTACCCATTTCTTGACTGAATTTTTTTTTGGGGGGGTGTTGAGTTTGATAAATTCTTTATAGATTTTGGATATTAGCCCTTTATCTGATATGTCATTTGCAATATCTTCTCCCATGCCATAGGTTGTCTTTTAGTTTTGTTGATTATTTACTTTGCCATGCAAAAGCTTTTTATCCTGATGAAATCCCAATAGTTCATTTTTGCTTTTGTTTCCCTTGCTTTTGGAGACGTGTCTAGCAAGAAGTTGCTGCAGCCACAGTTCAAAGAGGTTGCTGCCTCTGTTCTCCACTAGGATTTTGATGGATTCCTGTCTCACATTTAGGTCTTTCATCCATTTTGAATTTGTTTTTGTGTATGCTGTACGAAAGCGGTCCAGTTTCATTTTTCTGCATGTGGCTATCCAATCTTCTGAACACCATTTGTTGGAGAGACTGTCTTTTTTCCCCTGTATATTTTTTCCTGCTTTGTCAATGATAAGTTGACCACAGAGTTGAGGGTCCATTTCTGGGTTCTCTATTCTGTTCCACTGACCTATGTGTCTGTTTTTGTGCCAGTACCATCCTGTCTTGATGATTACAGCTTTGTAATACAGCTTGAAGTCCAGAATTGTGATGCCAGCTTTTTCTTTTTCAGTATTCGTTTGGCTATTTGAGGTCTTTTTTCTGGTTCCATACAAATTTTAGGATTGTTCCAGCTCTGTGAAAAATGCTGGTAGTATTTTGATAGGGATTGCACTGAATGTGTAGATTGCTTTGGGTAGCACAGACATTTTAACAATATTTGTTCTTTCACTTCATGAGCATGGAATGTTTTTCCATTTCTTTGTGTCTTCCTCAATTTCTTTCATTAAGTGTTCCATAGTTTTCTGAGTACAGATCTTTTATCTCTTTGGTTAGGTTCTATTCCTAGGTATCTAATGGTTTTTGGTGCAATTGTAAATGGGATTGATTCCTTGATTTCTCTTTCTGCTGTTTCACTGTTAGTGTATAGGAATGCAACAGGCTTCTGTGTGTTGCTTTTATACCTTGCAACTTTGCTGAATTCCTTTATCAGTTCTAGCAATTTTTTGCTGGGGTCTTTTGGGTTTCCCACAGAGTGCCCGGTCATCTATGAAGAGTGAAAGTTTGACTTCTTTGCTGATTTGGATGCCTTTTATTTCTCTTTGCTGTCTGATTGCTGAGGCTAGGACTTCCACTACAATGATGAACCACAGTGGTGAGAGTGGACATCCCTGTCGTGTCCAATATTAGGGGAAAAGCTCTCAGTTTCTTCCCTCTGAGGATATTTGCTGTGGGTCTTTCTTATATGGCTTTTATGATGTTGAGAAATGTTCCCTCTTTCCCTACATGGTGGAGGGTTTTTATCAAGAAAGGATGCTGTACTTTGTCAAATGCTTTTTATCATATGGTTCGTATAGTTCTTATCCTATTAGTAATACGGTGTATCACACTGATTGATTGTGGATGTTGAAATATCCCTACAGCCCGGGAAGAAATCCCACTTGGTTGTGGTGAATAATCCTTTTAATGTACTGTTGCATCCTACTGGCTAGTATCTTGGTGAGAATTTCTGCATCCATATTCATCAGGGATATTGGTCTATAATTCTCCTTTTACTGGGGTCTTTATCTGGTTTTGGGATCAAGGTAATGCTGGCCTCACAGAATGAGTTCGGAAGTTTTCCTTCCATTTCTATTTTTTGTAACAACTTCAGAAGAACAGGTATTAATTCTTCTTTAAATGTTTGGTAGAATTCCCCTGGGAAGCCGTCTGGCCTTGGGCCCTTTTTTGTTGGGAAATTTTTGCTGACTGCTTTAATTTCTTTGCTGGTTATGGGTCTGTTCTGGTTTTCTATTTCTTCCTGTTTCAGTTGCAGTAGTTTAGGTTTCTAGAAATGCATTAATTTCTTCTGGATTGCCTAATTTGTTGGCTTGTAACTGTTCATAATATTCTAATTGTTGCTATTTCTGCAGTGTTGACTGTGATCTCTCCTTTTTCATTCATGATTTTATTTATTTGAGTCCTTTCTCTTTTCTTTTTGATAAGCCTGGCCAGGGGTTTATCAATCTTATTAATTCTTTCAAAGAACCAGCTCCTAGTTTTGTTGATCTGTCCTGTTTTTTTGATTTCTATATCATTGATTTCTCATCTAATCTTTATTATTTATCTTCTCCTGCTGCATTTAGGCTTTATTTGCTGTTCTTTTTCCAGCTCCTTTAGATGTAAGATTAGGTTGTATATTTGAGACTTTTCTTGCTTCTTGAGGAAGGTCTATATTGCTATATACTTTCCTCTTAGGACTGCCTTTGTTGCATGCCAAAGATTTTGAACTGTTGTTTTCACTTTCATTTGTTTCCATGTTTTTAAAAAATTCTTTGATTTCCTGGCTGACCCATTCATTCTTTAGTAGAATGTTCTTTGATCTCCATGTATTTGTGGTCCTTCCAAATTTTTCCTTGTGGTTAACTTCAAGTTTTATAGCATTGTGGTCTGAAAATAGGCATGGTATGATTTCAATCTTTTTGTACTGGTTGAGACCTGACTTGTGACCCAGTATGTGATCTACTCTGGAGAATGTTCCACGTGCACTTGAAAAGAATGTACATTCTGCTGCTTTAGGGTAAAATGCTCTGAATATATCTGTTAAGTCCATCTGGTCCAGTGTGTCATTCGAAGCCCTTGTTTCCTTGCTCACCTTCTGCTTAGATGATCTGTCCACTGCTGTGAGTGGGGTGCTAAAGTCCCCCACTATTACTGTATTATCATTGAGTTTCTTTATTATTAATTGATTTACATATTTGGCTCCTCTCAAATTAGGGGCATAAATATTTACAATCGTTAGATCTTGTTGTTGGATAGACCCCTTTATTATGATATAGTGTCCTTCATCTCTTACTATAATCTTTGGTTTAAAATCTAGTTTGAGTGATAGAAGGATGGCTACTCTACCTTTCTTTTTTTTAAATATTTTATTTATTTATTTGACAGAGACAGCAAGAGAGGGAACACAAGCAAGCGGAGTGTGAGAGGGAGAAGCAGGCTTTCTGCCGAGCAGGGAGCCTGGTGCGGGGCTTGATCCCAGGACCCTGGGATCATGACCTGAGCCAAAGGCAGATGCTTAACGGCTAAGCCACCCAGGCGCCCCTCTACTCTACCTTTCTTTTGATTACATCACGTTCTTGTTGTTACTTTCACCTTAAAATCCCCAAGTAACAGGGCAATCTAATTTACTTTTGAGTTTGCTGAATCCCAATTTTCTGTTTCATTGGAATTTGGCAAAGTTTGATTTAAATAATAAAAAACATATCAACTTATCATTTGTTAACTTGATTTTACATTCTTTCTATAGCTATATAAAAATCAGGGGCACCTGGGTGGCTCAGTCGTTAACTCTCCCACTCCCCCTGCTGGTGTTCCCTCTCTCACTGTGTCTCTCTCTGTCCAATAAATAAATAAAATCTTAAAAAAATAAAATAAAAAATAAAAATCACATTAAAAAGGGCTAAAGCCTTTAAAAATTACTTATTTTAATTCAATATGATGGTATATTCTGTAGTACAAAGGAAATTTTACAGTAAATAACAAAATATCATGGGGGCAGAGGGGGAGAAAAGCCCAATCTGTAGGTGCCATCATCATTATCATCATCATGATATGTTATTTTAAACAAAGATCTTATTTGCAAAGATTAAGTCTATTAAGACACCTGCTGATGCAGGCAGTCTTACAAACTAAGAAGTAACACTTCACTATATTAAGAATGTTAACAGGGTACCTGGGGGGCTCAGTTGGTTAAGCGTCTGCTTTTGGCTCAGGTCATGATTTCGGGGGCCTGGAATCAAGCCCCATGTCAGGCTCCCTGCTCAGTGGGAAGTCTGCTTCTCCCTCTCCCTCTCCCCCCAACTTGTGCTCTCTCTAATAAATAAAATCTTAAAAAAAAAAAAAAAGAATGTAACAATTCTACTTCAAGCCCATTAAAATAGCTACTATTAAAAAACTGGAAGACAACAAGTGTTGGGAAGGATGTGGAGAAACTGGAACCCTTGCTGGTAGGAATCTAAAATGATGCAGTTGCTATGGAAAACAGTTTGGTAGTTCCTCAAAATATAAGACATAGAATTACTACATGATCTATCAATTCCATTCCTAAGGATATACCTAAAAGAATTGAAAGCATTGACTAAAATTTTCTCACCAATGTTCACAACAGTATTATTCACAACAGCCAGGATATGGCTAACAACCCATATGTCCATCAACAAATGAGCAGATAAATAAAATGTGGTATACACACACACACAGGAATATTAGTAGGCCATAAAAAGGAATGAAATTCTGATTTATGCTACAACATGGATGAATCTTGAGACATTATGCTAAGTGTAATAAGTCAGACACAAAAGGAAAACTATCGTATGGTTCCACTTACATTAAATATCCAGAATAGGGATTTCACAGAGACAGAAAGTAGAATGGTGGTTACCCGTAGCTATGGGGCAAGGGAGGATGGGGAGTTTTTGCTTAATGGTTAGAGTTTCTGTTTGGTATGAGGTAAAAGTTCTGTAAATGTATAGGAAATGGTTGTACAACATTAGGAATGTACTTAATACCACTGAATTATATACTTAAAAATGTTTTGAAGAAAGAAAAACACCAATTATCTTGAAAGGGTAATTTGGTGTGCTTCAATTTCTGACGTTACTATTTGGGAAATCTTTTCCATAACTGCAGTTTTATAACGTTTCTTAGTAACTTATTGGTAACTTAACAGTCATTCAAAAAATAATGAGTTGATTAAAAATGGAAGTTAAAAAATGGAAGTAGATATATTACATTCGCTTTGGTACATATTAAAATAAACTCTGCTTCCCGGAAATGTAAGGAATATCTGTAATAACTGTTAATTTTAATTTGGCACATATACTAGCATATACCAGAGTAAAAAGTATGCTACAGATCTAGGAACAGTGTTTCCATATCGTGCTTGAGAATACATGTAGGAATACAGAATCTATATTTCTCATGACTTATTAAAAAAAAATTAGGTGTATTTCCGTATCTGCAGTATCTAAAACAAATGAAGTCAATGAAATAAATTATTTCCATTAATTTTAAGAGTTCTCCCCCTGAAGATTAAAAAGCACATTGAATGTTTTTTCCCTACTAGAATCAATACCAATATGACTGGCTCTGGTGTTCGGACATTTTCTGACAAACCTGAGAAAATACTGAGTGGGGGAGGCGGTGGAGAGGAAACCCCAATGTTTTCAAACAAAGTCTGAAAAAATAAATGGTATTTCTTCAAAAGGCCATAATTGTTTATTGGTATTCTTGGTCTCTGAGGCTGCGTTGCATTACATAGCAAGATTTTCTTTTCCAGAACCTCACAGGAGGACACACACCAGCTGTTTCCTCAGGTGCTAGCCCAATCAGCAGGATCACTTCTGAATGTTACAACTCGATGGCAGCTTCCAGTGCAATGTTAAGAATGGGTATAAAAAGGAGAGGCTTTTTATATAAAAAATAAGTTAGAGTAAGGACTATAAATTAAAAAGGGAGCTAGAGGTTGCCTTTTAAAACTAAGGTATTTGGGAAAACAAGCCCAACTACTTTAAAATATGGTAATAACAATGCTACTGGACATTATGTGACTGATAATCTGAATTATGCCATATGTAGGGAGAGACGTTATTCTGAGACAAGTAATAGAGAGACTGGAATGTTCTGTAGATACTGTTAAGCTAAATTCCTGAAGAGTTTTAACCAAGATGCAGATGATTGATGACTAGTATTCTGACAGACCTAGTACCTATTGTTGAGACTGTACCTCAAAATATCACTAAAAACAAGGTAATTGTAAGAGGAATTTTGCCTTGCAGTCAACTGAAATTTAGACACACCAATAGAGTGGGTGAAGTGCTTCATAAGGGGAAAAGTGCTTCATTATAAAGGAAAAAAAAAGATTGTCTAATATAAAATCCGTAACCCTGTCCAAATACCACAGTTAACTAATATCAAGAGATTAAGGAATGGCTCTTTCCTTGAAAATTTTTGAATACGCACAACCACTGGCAGGAATATACACTGGCTACAAAGGATTCTGGCAAAGGAAAAACCTTTTACTAAAGTTTCATAACCTGATGGGAAATTCCTACCAAGAAGTTGACAATTTCTGCACTACTGGGTATTTACTGCAAAGATACAAATATAGTGATCCAAAGGGGCACCTGCACCCCAAAGTTTATGGCAGCAATGTCCACAATAGCCAAACTATGGAAAGAGCCCAGATGTCCACAGACAGATGAATGGATAAAAAAGATATATATACACACACACACACACATATATACACACAATGGACTACTACTCAGCCATCAAAAAAATGAAATCTTGCCATTTGCAATGATGTGCATGGAACTAGAGAATATTATGCTAAGCAAAAAAGTCAGAGAAAGGCAATTATCATATGATCTCACTCAGATGTGGAATTTAAGAAACAAAACAGAGGATCATAGGGGAGAGAGGAAAAAATAAAACAAGATAAAATCGGGGAAGGAGACAAACCATAAAAGACTCTTAATCATAGGAAACAAACTCAGGGTTGCTGGAGGGAAGAGGGATGGAGGGATGGGGTAAGTGGGTGATGGACATTAAGGAGGGCACGTGATGTAATGAGCACTGGGTATTATATAAGACTGATGAATCACTGACCTCTACCTCTGAAACTAATAATACATTATATGTTAATTAACTGAATTAAAAAAATCAGTAGGTGGGAAAATTTATTATAAAATATTAGAACATATTTTGGAAGTATGATCTGAAACACTTCATTTATGTAAGCTTTTAATTAAAAAATTTTTTTCTTGGGGTACCTGGGTGGCTCAGTCACTTAAAGTGTCTGCCTTTCGCTCGGATCATGATTCCCAGGGTCCTGAGACTGAGCCCTACATCAGGCTCTCTGCTCAGCAGGGAGCCTGCTTCTCCATCTCGCTCGGCCTGCCGCTCCCCCTACTTGTGCTCTTTTTCTCTAATAAATAAATAAAATCTTAAAAGTTTGTTTTTCCTTTCCAAATTTTTTTGATAAATCTGACATGTAACATTGTGTGAATTTAAAGCGTACAGTGTGCCACTTTGATACATTTATGTATTGTAATATGATTGGCGTTTTAACAATTTTTATCACATTACATGTTTATAGTATAGTGAAAAAAAAAGTAACACCTCCTTCTTAAAAAAAAAAGTTGACAATTTCAGTTCACTGCCATTTTACAACTTTATTAATGACCCATCCTGAGTAAGTAGAAATCCTCATTTTATGATTCTCCTCCTTTAGACAACTTTTCCCTTAATTAACAAATTAACTAAAAATTATAATTTAAAAAAACTAGTATTTTTGGGGTGCCTCGGTGGCTCAGTCAGTTAAGCTTCCAACTCTTGAATTTGGCTCAGGGTTGTGAGATTGAGTCCCACATCAGGCTCCGTACTGGGTGTGGAGCCTGCTTAAGATTCTCTTCCTTTCCCTCTACCTCACCCCCTGCCCCTCTCTCTCTATCTCTAAACATATAAGAATATTTTTTAGTATTCCAGGCAATGTTGTAATTCCTTACATGTACCGACTCATTTAATCCACACAACAATTCTTTGAAATCGGTACTATTATCCCCATTTTACAGGCATGGAGAGGCTCAGCACTCTGCCAAAGGTCACACAGAAAGCGAGCAGATGAGCTGAGATTTGAAGCCAAATAGTTTGGCTTTGGAACTAGTACATTTTGTGCTGATTCCATCAGTTACAAAGGCTTCAACTGTATTACTGTACTATAAGAGAGGATGCTTGTTTATCATCAAGTCACACAGCTAGTTAGCGGCAGTTAAGTCTCAAATGTAGGCTCTGTGTCTCCCAATTAATGACAATCATGTGCTCCACTGAAACTTGATAAATTGAACTTTCAACAGTATTTATTTAGATGAGTATGATACTTCGTATAGAGTAGACATGATATTTAAACAGGGTCTTATGATCAGTTTTGATCAAATAAATATCATGTCTCATTTCTGAGCCTAGGACAAGCTGGGGAATAGGTTCTGCTTGTCGGCAGGGCTCTGATACTTAAATAGCTAAATGCTGCCAGTCTGGAAAA
This sequence comes from Ailuropoda melanoleuca, assembly GCF_002007445.2. NCBI lineage: Eukaryota > Metazoa > Chordata > Mammalia > Carnivora > Ursidae > Ailuropoda > Ailuropoda melanoleuca. The sequence continues at coordinate 142,346,451 of NC_048218.1, read as the reverse complement.
ATCTTCCAGAACCAGAGCTATTAAGCTAAGGAACTGAGACTCTAATTTTGCAAGCGAAAATGAGATTCAACTATTAGGGCCCACAAACAAGAACAACATTTATTTTGCCCAGAGGACTCTTAAAGAGTCCACTGTCTGAAGTCTGTGGAGGAGATGAAGCATGAAACTGTGCTTTAACTCAATCAAGATTCATAAGCCTAACAGGAGAGTAAGTTTTATCAAAATCCTTATTGTGGGTATTGGAGAAAAACAGAACAAGTTGATAACAATATTAATGCACTAATGCACATTCACTTGGGAAATTTCCCGAAATACCTGACAAGTCTGCACATTGTACTCTGATTCACCGGAAACGTCAACGGACTAGAAACCTGATGCTGTGATTTCTCATCAGTTGCATCTCTATAATCCAAATCTTACTGGGTTCAATTTGTTTCATGGTGATGGTGACACTATTTTAAAGGTTTCTTTGCATAGTTCAGTAAATAGATGTTCCACAGCTGGGTGATATATTTTTAAAAACCACAGAATATTATTGTTTAGAATATTCATGCCAGTCAATTATATTGAATAACTTTAAAATATATTTGGCTGTCTACGGATTTAGAAGAAATGAATTCCATTTAAGTCTCTCTATTTCCAGAGGCAACACTGGTGATTAAAGGGACTGGGGATACTCTGAGGTGATACAGGAGAGAAATGACCACTATACCTAACGTTAAATTTAAGTTCTTCTCCTCATAGATTAGAATTTGGGTGGTATTAAGAAGTATTTTTGACAACAAATCTTTATTTTTTATTTTTAAAAAGTATATTTATTTTTAAAAAGATTTTATTTATTTTAGAGATAGTGCAAACGGAGGGAGGGAAAGGGGGAGAGGGACAAGCAGACTCCACACTGAGAGCAGAGTCTGATCTGGGGCTTGATTTCAGGACCCTGAGGTGACCGGAGCCAAAATCGAGAGTCGAACTCTTAACCGACTGAGCCACCCAGGTGCCTCTGAGAGCAAATCTTTAAAGAGTTGCCTCAGAAAAGAAAGACTTCGCGTTTGTTCACAGGGCACAGAAGTTACATAGTAGCATATTCTACTTAATAAAAACAGAGGGAAGATGGTCACTGGCTCAAGTTACGAACACTGTCCAGGACAACACAGTCAAATCAGACAAAATATAATTATATAGGCTAGGGGGAGAAAGCATTCTACGTTCAGTTAATAAGGGCAAAGAAGTGGTGGGTGAACAAGTTACAAGAGAAAGGGCTACACTGTGGTGGGAAGGGAAATGTCTACTCCCACCTTCCTTCCTATTGATAAATATATTTAGTTATATTCAGGCACACATCCCTTGGGGATGGCTCTCAACTCATTCTGTCACATGAAGCTTTTAAAAAGAAGGAACTATTATTGCCTTTTCTTGTGGTTTTTTAAATCATCTTTAGAGAATATTTCTGAGCTTTCTGGGGAAAGAAAGAAGCAAAACGAAGAATCATATGCCTTTATTTTATAAAGATATCTCTGAGAAAGCTTCCTTTTGCATACAGCAGATTTTGCCTCTCTATGAAATAGATAAGGGCAGTAGAATTCTTAGAATTTTTTTTTAATTTTTAGAAATTTCTGATTATAGGCAAACCTCTTTTACTACATGAATAAAAGTAGGAAGAATGTAAAAACAGAGACTGCAAATTAATGCCTAGAGAAGTGCAGCAGGCAATGTAAAAATCCTAGAAAAGGATTTAGATTTAGAATTGTTAGTCCAGAAAACGATTCTATTTGCTAAACTCTCTACTACCCTGATGAATGGAGAAAGAGTAAATAATTACCAAATGTGACCTTGAATCCACGTGGCCATTCACAGATCCCCTGAACTGGGATAAAATTCAAAAGAGGGCCTGTATTGTATCGTCTCCAAAGAATCTTGAGTATAACCAGCCCAATATTTTGGGGTGTGAGAAAGAATAAGTGAATATATTTCTCCAAATACTTGTCTAGAAATGTACATTTATAGCATCATATATGTTTACAGATTCATTCATATAGCTTTTAGAGTCTAACCTATATTGGTAGTTTTTTCCACTAGTTTTGTCATGTTTAGTCAAACCAAACTTATTACTTGCAACATACAAAGGTTTACTAGTAAAAACTAGTAAAAGCCAGACCACAGAAACCACAGAGCTTAAGAAGACAATGCTAATCACAGTTTCTTCTTTTCCCTTCAAAACTTTATTATTCTCTGATCTTAGGAAATGCTTTCTTCTCCTTATCTTCTAAATGTTTTACTAATTTATATTTTCCATTTTTGTAGCTTCTCTACCAATCCTTATCTAAATCAGCCTTTTTCAATCAGGATGTTTACATGAACAGAGAACTCAGAAATCGATTTATGTGATAACTTTTCTCAATTTTCCCAAGGATAATACATGATTAGTACTATTCATTTTGTTTTATTTTTTTCAGGCTTCTTAAATTTATTTATTTTTTATTTTTTAAAGATTTTATTCATTTATTTGAGAGAAAGAGGTAGAGAGAGTACGAGCAGGGTAAAGGGCAAAGGGAGAGGCAGACTGCCTACTGTGCAGGGAGCCCCAGGCAGGGCTCCATCCGGGGACTCCAGCACCACAAGCCCGGCCAAAGGCAGATGCTTAACTGACTGAGCCACACAGGCACCCCTTTTAGGCTTCTTTTAAATAAAGATTTTATTTATTTACTTGAGAGAGAGAGTGAACAAGAGGGAGAAAAAGAGTGCGCAACGAGGGGAGAAAGAGAGAGAGCGCACGCGTGTGCGCACAAGTGGGGGGTGGGGCAAGCAGACTTCCCACTGAGGGTGGAGCCTATGACACAGGACTCCATCCCAGGACCCTGAGATCATGACCTGAGCCGAAGTCAGTCGCTTAACCGACTGAGCTGCCTAGGCACCCCTGATTAGTACCATTTTAGATGCACAGGGTGCACACAGTGGGATGCCTTAGGGCATGTGAGCTTAAGTTTTTGAAGAAACTCCATACTAACTCAAAAAAGGAAGCTCCTTTTATTTATTTTTTTTACTTTAGTATTCTTATGTTATAGTAAAGTGGGTTCATATTCATTTAAGGACTATTTATTTATGAACTATTAAGCTCATGTATTTATTAACTCACTTGTCACTTCTGAGCTGGATCCTGAACTCTTCTGGTGAGGTAGTAAGGTGGAGTTAAGAACCAATCAGCAAATAGTAAAACATGTAAAGCTAAAAATTATGAATTTGTCTTGCAAATGTTTTGAAAAATTACCATAAGGCATGTGGATGTAATCTATTATTCAATATTCTGTTGTAATTTACTTGCTGAGTCTGATTTCGCCATCAAAGTAGTCAATGTGATTTTTCTTTCATTAATCACTTCATTCAAGTACCTAGAGCACAGGAGTCTAGCAAACTTTTCTGTAAAGAACCAAATGGTAAATATTTTGGGTTTTGTAGGCCATATGGTTTCTGTCGGAACCATGTAATGCTGCCATGGCCTGAAAGCAGCCACAAAAAATAAATTGGCACAAATGGTGTGGCTGTGTTCCAATAAAAATTGGTAGGGACAGTAGTTTTCTTGACACCTGACCTAGAGAGTTCAGTGCTATACACAGACTGGCAATTCAAGAAATATTTTTAGCTAATGATAATGATGATGAGGGTAAGAAATAGACCTTTCAGGGTAGGAATATTTCCCTAACTATGCCTTTTTACTATTTAGCAGTGCTATAATTTGACTTTGGTTTCTGGTAAGTAAATAAATAGAGTCCTATATCCATCTAAAGTATACCCTTGCATATGTGATAAATCTGGAAATGAGAAAAAAGGAGAACAAATACTATTTCTTTTTCTGGTCATTTAATTACCTAAAAAAAACACCAATGGTTAATTATCATCGAATCTACTCTGAATAAAGCAGAATGCTGACAGGCAGACATATAGTTAAATGCTGATGTCGGACATATAGTTAAAAAACACAAGACACACAAAGTGATTCTTAACTAGGACTGTGCATTAGAACCACCTACAAGCTTCTTTCTAGGGGCCCTACTTCAAAACCTACTAAATCAAAATCTTATTTGTTGGGGCCTATGATGAAAATTTGGGAAAATGGGTCTTAGTTAAATCTGGGCATCCATGGTTAAGAATCACTGCTGGAGTCTTCAATTTTAAGAAAAAAAGTAAAGTTTTTAACATGTTCTAATCTATTTTCAGCAATTTGTTACTAGAGTTTAAGTGCATGGGCTCTGGAATCAGAGCTGGGCTCTAATCCCATTTCTGCCATTTCTTAGCTGCATAACCCTGGGCAACTTCTCTATGCCTGAGATTCTTTATCTATAAAATGGGTATAATAACAACACTCGACTCATAGCATTGCTGGGAGAATTCAATATATGAAAATATCTGGCATAAAGCTTGGTACACATCAAGGACACAATAAACTATGACTACTCATCACACTTTTTTTTAATTAATAAGAATGATATCAAATATACTACACTCTAAAGGCCTAATTCAAGGTGCAAAGTCTCTTTAAAAACTGTTAGAAGGGTGATTAGGCTGATTCCAACTTGTCTTATACTGACCAGCAGAAGAGGTGTCCTTTTCCACAGTCCACAGCAGGAGCTCTGAGCAAGGGAAAGCTGAGTGTATCAGACCCAGATGTATTTGACCCTTGTTTTGTAAGTCTGACCGCTCTTTCACAGCCTGGAGTAGGGCACCATTTAATGGCAGGATTATTTTCAACGAAGGCCTGTTGAAACAGCAATAATGAAACTCTTAATTCTGAGTGTATCCCATGTCAATTTACTTTAGATGGAAAAAAAGGGTGAACTAAAAAACAAGGAGTAATCAGTCTCAAGAGAAACTTAAAATAGTACCAGAAAATATAGAACTTAGTAAGAAGGAAAAAAGAGGTAATTACCTTAGTAACAACATGACTTTTTAAATTTATGTTTTCTTTAATCTAAAAACCAGGCAGATGATGATGAAGTAAAAATGTAACTTTTCACACAGAAAATGTTTAATTTAAAAATGTTTTCTCATACAATATGCTGCCTTTCTGATGAAAATAATTATATGATTATTAGTTGCATTAGTACTGTAAATTTCTAAATGGCACCCCAATAATACATAAAAATCAAGATTATGATGCTTTGTTACAAAACAGCAGGATACCTTTTTGAAAAGTTCATATGTCATAGGGTTTAGACCTCAAAAAATCTGAATAAATTTTTTTTTTTAGGGAGAGAGCAGGAGCGAGCACACACACCTATGAAAGGGGCAAAGGCAGAGGGAGAGAGAAAACCTTAAGTAGACCCCCCTCTGAGCACAGAGCCTGACGTGGGGCTCAATCACACGACCTGGAGATCATGACCTGAGCTGAAATCAAGGGTCGGACACTTTACTGACTGAGCCACCCAGGTACCCCCAAAATATAATTTTTTTTTTAAGATTTTATTTATTTGACAGAGATAGAGACAGCCAGCGAGAGAGGGAACACAAGCAGGGGGAGTGGGAGAGGAAGAAGCAGGCTCATAGCGGAGGA